>NW_009721242.1:0-28185 GCF_000703405.1 Apaloderma vittatum
GGATTATGCAGGTCCTATTCTGTTCCTTATCTCTTTCTTCCAGCCCAGAGGGCTGTGTACCCAGAGAACAGCTGGTCTTACTGTTAAAGACTGAGGCAAGGAAAGCATTAAGCACCTCAGCTTTTTCCATATCTGTGGTCACTGTGCTTCCCTCTGCATCCAACAAAGGATAGAGATTCTCCCTAGACCTCCTCTTGCTGTTAATGTATTTATAGAAACTTTTCTTGTTATTCTTCACCACAGTGGCCATGTTTAGCTCTAGGTGGGCTTCGACCTTTCTAATTTTCTCCCTGCACAGCTTCACTTCTTGTTTGTAATTCTCATAATTAGCCTGCCCCCTCTTCCATAGACCAGAAACTCTCCTTTTGTTCCTAAGTTCCAGCCAAAGCTCTCTGTTCAGCCAGGCTGGTCTCCTTCCCTCTCTACTTGTCTTCCGTGACTTAGGTATAGTCATGGAACTTATAAACAAATATGAACTTATAAACAAAGAAGTTCAAGTTAGGCAACTCAGAGAGCATGATTTCCTGTTGATCTGTATGTCCCAGAAGATCTATCTGCATGAGGTGTTGATAAATCTGACTGAATCAACATTGATTCTTTGACTACAGTTTTCAGCAAAATTTCACCATATCAGCTCAAAAGTGGAATATATGATTCTTGTATTTTGCCCCACTTATAGGAAATCTTAACCTCTAAGCATATTTTGACCATACCTGGATGTATAGTATATGTTGGATAATTGGCTACAGTTGTCCTTAGTTTGGATTTAAAAAAAATAGTAAATATTTCTTGGCATGTAGCTGAAATCAGACTATTATGCTCAGCTTTAACTAAATTTATAGGCTTTTCCAATCAAGCTAGATTGTGGGAAGGTTTCACTGTGAAGAGATATACTGCTAAAGAAATGATTCCTTGATAAAAGGTGTGTATATATGCCTAGGATAATTTTTTGTGTTGCCTTATATCAAATAATCAGTTATTTTTAACTCTAGCAGCACTTCATATTTTTATTCCATTTTGCTTTTCTTTCAACATACACTTAAGAACACATTGTCACTACTGCTCATCACTACCAATGGATGTGATATGCTAACACCGTCCCTCTCTCTGCCTGAACACTGTAGGCAATCCCTCTGAAAATTTGATAGCTGGCTGGTTTGATATCAAATACAATCTGCCACACTTCTCTATGAGCTATGCACAGCTGTGTATATAACCTTCCATAAAATAAGCCATATGCTAATTGCATAAATTGGAGAAGGCTATGTAAGTGCAGGAAAAAAAAAAAAAGTGAATGTTTAAGGTATTTTTGTTTTTCTTGACACTTTCCTCTTGCTGTGTTTTCTCATATTTCTTATAAATCTAATGTAACAGTGACTTAAATTTGGTACGCTAAAAGCAGCCACCACGTTTTCACTCTTCAGTCCCTCTAGCACTCTGATGGCATGACTGCAAGTTTCCCAGCAGCGAGGCTCTTTCACCTCCACATCTCAGTGTCTCCCCATTTACAATTTCCACTGCTATAGGTGTAGCAAAATGTTGTTACTGTGGTTACACCAAAATAATCACTGAAAAACATAGTTGCCTTTTTTTCCCCTCACACCTTCGGTTCAAAGTTTGTGTACTCTGAGGAACCGGTGAGGAAGAAAAGTACCAATACTTGCTTAGAACAACTCACTGTGGTCCTACATACACCAGCTAATTCAAAACAACTCTCTGTAGGATTCTATCGGTGCAGGTGAAAAAAACAAGCTGGTTTTCCCAACTTGTAGTGTTTGTTCATAGCATTCTGATTAGCTGCTGTTTTTCTACAGCCAGCCACACAACAGGTTACTCATAGCCTATTCAAGAGTGAAATTAGGCATTTTCTGGTAAAAATCAATTCTATTAAAAACCTTTTAATTGATCTACAGAAATGTATTCCTAAATATTTCCTTTATGTATTTGATGCATTCAAAAAAGGACATTAGGAAAAATAGAAGTCATGAGTGAGATAAAAAAGGAGATATAGGGATAAAAGTAAATGCTTCTATGAAATAACAAAACTGCTCAGACAGAAACAAAAGGCTGAGAGCTAGATGCAAAGACCATTGAAGAGAGATTAGAAGAGCTATATTGTAGTAAAATCAATTAATGAAACCTATCTGAGAGGCACCTTTGAAAGAGAATAGTGTTCCAGACCAGACGAAGGAAACTCATTTACTGAAGGATGCTTTCATGGTTCACATTCACCACTACAAGATGTTAAAACCAAAAGAAAAATGAGAAAACAAAACATTAAACAAAGAAACAAACAAAAAATCAAATGAAGGCAACCCAACCAAAAAACCACAGTAGCTATCTTATTATAACAACAGTTTGTAATGTTTTCCAGTAGGCTTCTGTTTCTTACTGAGTCTTTGGGAAATAGAAAAATACACTTTTAAAATGATTATTTAAAAATTTTATTTATTACTATCTAAGCATAATAGTGTTAATCAGATTGTTTGTTCCAGTTCAGTAACAGTAACCTTAAAACCCCCCAAATTGATTGTAGAATAATTGCAACTCATTTATGAAATCATTTAACAACTTATAAGTGCAAATATATTATAAAATGAAGATTTAAGAATATTGTTATTGTCATACAGGATATATTTGTATATGCAATATTTGAGTAAAACCAGACTTTCCAAGACATAAATAAATTACTTTTAATATTTCTATGTTTGTTTACCTGTTTTACAGAATTGCAGACTGGTAATTGTAGAGCAAATTTAACACCATTATCCATCCATACTCACCTTTTTTATATTAGACAAAAGATATGAATATGTTTAAATATACATATTTAAATATGCACATATTTAAATACAAATGGATATATTTATACCTCTTACCTTGCATTTAAAAAAGTAGTTGCTGAAAGCAGAGGTCTGAGAACTGAGTAACTTCATTAAATGAGCTTAAGTTTGATTTTTGTCTTATGTTCAGAAATGTCAATATTCAGAAAATTGTTACAAACCACAAATTAGCTGAGAACAGTAGAGAATCAAATCCAGAAAGATTCAAATGGGATCTGGTTTTCGATAGAGCATTCAGGGTATAAGTCATTCATTTACTCAAGTCAGTGTGAAAGCTCACCTTGCCTTTATTGTAAGGTCAAAGATTAAGTCTGTCTCAAAAAGACAGGAAAAAAATCACAAAGAATTATAAGGAAGCAACAGAATAATATGACAGCTGAGGTAAACATTAAACACTCAGTAGAAATATAATAGTTAGGTAATTAAGTAGGGAAAAATAATTGACTGTAATTGAATTCAGTAATTATTTCTTTCTGATGATATTGGATATAATTTATACTCACAATTCTTTAATTTGTTACTTACTAGGAACATTTCACCTTGTAGTAGGAATCTAAGCACTATTTTATAAAAAGAAAATGCATACATATATGCATACACTCACACACACGTGCATTTAAATGGAATACAAAGAAGCTTGAAACAGTCTTTTCAATCACCCTGCAGAAATTACCTAAAATATATAGTATATGGCCTGATGGAAAATTATGTGTTGTCAGAGGACAGATTTCCAAGCAGCTAGATGCAGTGAAAGGACTGAGCTAGATTCTGGTTTATGAATGCTTATCTTGGTTGTTTATCCATTGCATTTCCAGTGGATTATAGTACTTCAGTTGTCTGGACCAGACAGGGCAAGAATTTTCCCCACACACAATAAATTGCTGAAAAATGTATACAGACAAAAATCACAAACCTCAAAATGTACAAATTCTTACAGTTATAAATATAACTATTATCAATATATATATGAGAATAAACTTCATTCTATTTGCTTTCCCAGTGTATATAATCTGGTTTTTAGATTTCTCTGCATGATCTTGCTTCCAAATCTGATTATTTGAGAGCTCTGGAAATGGATTTGGAACGTTATAAAAATGTAAGATTATCATCTGTTCTAGTTTTGCTTATAGCCAGATATATTACAGCACTAGCTTCCCAGATGAAAGGTAATAAAAAAATATAAGTGTACTTGCAAGTTATTGAAAATACTGTTTAATTATAAATTTAATGCTGCAAATGAATAAAGATTTCTATAGAAAATTAAAATGGCTTAGTGCCAGTGTCAAAGCAATTTTATCCATATTTTATCCTGAGTTTACCTATTTATGAAAGTTGTATTTTTTCCCTGTATGTAAATGTGTTGAGAGGTGTTGTCCCGAAGAAAGATATTGCATATTTTTCAGTGTTTGTTGCATCCCTGGATTTTAAAACTGATTCTTTATGTAAATAATGATTGTCAAAGAGACCAGAGTTGCAATGTCCAAGTCTCAGGAGGACTCATTAAACTGAGACTGTTTATAATCTTTTCCTTGATGCTCATCCATGAGTATTATTCTGCCAGTATCACTGGAAGTGCATTCCTCTTCATAGCACGTCTAAGCTCACAACCTGTGTAGGTTGCATTCCTGTGGTGGAAAAGGAAGAAACGTGACGTAGAATTAAAGCCTGAGCTTCCATCACAAGCAACATTGTGACACTGATAGCACAATTGACTTGAGTTTTCTGTTGCATGCAGTGATTTTCCAATTTTAATATCTTTTCTAACCAGAGTGCCACAGAATGAAATTACAATTGAATACTGGATGGTTCGTTTGGCCTGAGGTTTGGTTTTTTTTGAAGACTTTCCAATACAAATGTTGTTGCATTGTCTATCTTGTGTGGTTTAAATCAAATCAGAATTAAAGTAGTTTCTTGATTTGTTAATAATGTCTATGTAAAGGCCAATCAAGTAAAATATAGAGTCAGGATATATGTCAACAAACAGATAAACTACAACAGTAGACAGTTAAAAATATTAATAAATATTTTGATTTAAAAAACACCCTTCTGTAACTAATTCCTAAAACTTCTAATTGCATGCCACCCCCCGCAGCCGCACCCACCACCTCCACAGTGAGACAGACCCAGTAGGTCCCACCTGCCTACCCACCCAAGGTGTCTCCTCCTCTTTAGTGATCTTCATGTTTCTCCTGTTTTGCTTCTCAAGGTAATCCTTTCTTTGTTTCAGAGTCCCTTGATAATCCCTTGGTAAATGCTTAATCCAGTTGATAGTCATCTTTGTCTCAAGCATGACCACTTTTGGGGCAGATGCACTTCCAGGGAGACTGGTGAATTTCATTCACTTAGTGCCTACATCCATATTCCTGAAGAATGTTTTTACACAGGATTCTCAAGGGCAAGCCATGAGAGCTACCACCGACATATAAAAAAACAGATATGTCTGAGCAAATGCATACCAGTGTAATTTTGCAGAAGATATTTCTGTTTGTTAATCTGTGCACACAGATACATGTATGTTACCTTTCCTCACTATCTTTCCATTCTTACTTGTTTGCTTTTAACCTTCAATTAACTACTCTTCTCCAGCCCTTATTACAGTAATTTTAACTAAACTGTTGACATTTTCTCTTGTCAGGCTTTAAGCAAAATTGTTTTGATTTAATTATCGTCATAAAATTATCAAAGCACCATCATCTAAAACAGAGAATGATGTTGAGTTGTCAAACTAGTCAAGCTGTGTACATGCAAATTCGTGAAGACACTGGGGCAATGCTGTATGAAGATTGATACGAATAATATCATTTGATGTCAATGGAGGGGAAGACCTCGTAAAGTTGTTTTCTGTGGATTCATGATGTGATAAACATGTCTACAAGAATAATTTCTAATTTATGTTTAAGCCTACAAAATTTCAGCGGCTTCAGCAAGGTGTTATAAACTCATTACTGATACAATCTCTGATACACTGCTGTAGTTATGAAGCATAAAATGTCCCTTTTTTCCCCCATCATCCTTCTGCTTTTTCAGTGTCTCCTCCAATTCCTGGTTTAATTTCTTTTTGGTAGCATTATCTTTTCTCTTCTACCATCCAATTTTCCCCACTTTGTCTGTAGTAATATATTAATTAAAAACAAACATACAAATTAAACACTCCTTTCCCTTCTAAGAACAATGATTTACCTGCACTCTGACAGCCGTTAACTCTCATGACTTAACTCTGTTCTTTGTCCTTCTACCTTCTGTTTCTATGTCATTTTACACTGTGTGTTCAATGAGTCAGGAACCAGGTCTAAGCACTGGTGGAACACTCATACATAAGGATTTATGCCGGCCTCTGACAAACTACTCTGCTCTTGTGAGACCCCACCTGCAGTACTGTGTACAGTATGGACATGGACCTGTTGGAGCAGGTCCAGAGAAGAGCCACAAAGATGATCCGGAGGGTTGAGCACCTCCCATATGGTTTTAACTCCCACACTTCCATTTGAAATTTATGGAAAGAAACACTCATGTAACACTGGATATTAAGTTGATCTGGTGCAGCACAGACATGCCAGGACCACTTAGCTACCTGTACTCCGCCTTAGACTTCAAAAAGGATAGAAAAATCTAATACATCCAGGCTACCAAGGAGCCAGTCTATACTGTAATTCTGGCCATGCATGCAAGGGATCTTGAATACAGTGAGTGTTGTGATATTGTGATGCATCATAATGTAACTGGTTTCCTGCTTTGAAACCCAAGTGGCTATTAAAAAGAAGCTATAAGTGACAAAATAAATGATAACTCATAAAAGGAAGCTTTAAAATTTAAAGTACAAAAATGGAATAAAAAATAAATTAATGAAATTAAAACCTGAAAGAAATTGGCTAATATTCTTTCAATTTGAAATTCACAAAAACAATGAATGAAAATAAATCCTTAAGCATTGTTTGTCATTATCTGAAATATATTTTGTCTTTTTTCTCTAGAAGCCTGGGACATTTGTAGCACCTCACTTTGTTTTCTGATAAGATACAACTCAACATTACAAAGATTTAATTATTCTAATTTTGAAAATAAGATAGTCTATGATGCACAAGAATACTTCTGAAATAAACTGTTTTATTCAAATTGCTTCATATCTTATATTGCACCTGGGAAACATTTTTAAATTTCTGTCAGAGGCCACTGAAAGCAGTATATAATAACAACTCTGAATTTGTTTTTTCAAATTGCTTTTTCTAGGAGAAAATCTTTAAAAACCGGGGAAAAAAAAAGACCTACAGCAATATAATAATTTTAAAAATGCAAACTACTTTTGAGTTTTATGGTTATTTGAACCTTGAACTCTGATGCTAACCTGATCACACGGGCCATATTTTTGCAGTTTTAACAATATAAAACAATAAAATAAAAATTGATTATTTGGTTTTGTAGCAGAGCTGGAAGGGAAGAGATTTTTCTCTTCCTGTGTATCTTTTCCTGATGTCAAATGTTGTACATTGCACATGGGCACTTGAGAGATGATCAACTATATGTCCAGATGGAATACAGAGGCATAAGTTTCATGTTCCTAGGTTGAAATAATCTTGGAAGAGACTTGAATTTCTTGAGCTGGAAGAACCTGAATTTCCTCTTTCTCTTTCTCTCTGGAATAATTTCTCTTTGAATTTTTAGAATGCTCAAATTACACAGATATTGCTCTCTTTCTCTTTCTGTCTGTTGTCCTGATTCTCTTTTTGATATTAAATATTTTGGGATTTTGATGTGTTTTGCTGCTTGGTTTTTTTAAATTACTAAAACAATTAGTATGGCGGGTAGAAACGTAGTAGTATGGTGTTCGGAAATCCTGAAAACAAAGAGATGAAGATGAAGAAATGGAGACACCTGCAGAAATATAATGTTGATAGAGGAAAAAAGAGACATTTTATGCTTCAGAAGACAGCTATGCTTCAGAACTACAGCAATATCTATTAGTGCTTTCTCAGTTGAACTGTCTCTCATCCAAAATATTTACAGCCATGGCTGCCACATAACAAGTTAATATTTTTGAGTAAAAATCAACTTCCCTGAAAAATACTATGGCATGGTTTCTGTTTACACCTGTTCATGGCAGTGTGTTTTTGTTTTGGGTTGTTTTTTTGGTAGTGTTGTGGGTTTTTTTCTGCAAGACATACTTTGGAAAATAGTTGTGTGTTCCCAAACAACATAATATACACTCTAGAGCAACTAAATAAAAGAGGGGTTTTTTTAACAGATATTCAATAAAGTACTTGGGAAAATATTCTCTGACACAAATATATGAATTAAATAATTTCAGAAAAGTCTTGAGATCTTTAAAAAGGGATATCTCAATGTAGATTCCTACCTTGCAGTTTCAACTTCTAAAAGCATTTATGTATGTGTGGCAAAAGTGAGAAAATGGCTATATAACATTGATATTTTGCTACGCTGTAATCTTCTTCTCTGTTTTATGTTTGGTTTATAGAGGCAAAAATAAAAAGAACTGAAGAATTAAAGCCCTTAAGTTTTACTTTGCTGTGTAAGTGTAACTCATTTCTTGCTCTACATTGTGCTAGGGACTCGTTGAGATCTGCGCTGAATTAAGCTCAAGACATATGAATGGGTAACACTTCCTTCTTCTGCTGTTTTTGTATGTATTACACCATGACAAGCTCAGATGGTTTTAGAACTTTAAATGTACATTTAAGTACAGTGATTTAGAAACATCACTGTATTTTTTTCTGAGTGGCATTGTCATAGTAACCTCTGCATCACAACAATTAAAGAACTAATTATTCAGGTCCTTTGAATATATGAGTAGTATTCAGGTTTTACTACTGCTAAATACATTCCTTTGGATGAAATTAACAATGAGAGTTCCTTAAAAATGCAAAACAAACTCAAATCATAACAAAAAATAGATGGCATGCTATCCATTCCCTTCCTCTCTGTAATTTTCCACATAACCATTTGGCCATTTTTCAAAGTACACAGTGTTTCAAATCCAAACAACTACAACAGGTTGGAGGGTGTGGATGTAGAAGAAAGTGGATTAAAAATATGGTCTTCAAGACTATTCAGCTTTCTGGTGGGAGTAGAAGGAGATTATTTTCTTTTAATCAACAATGGTATTTTCTTACTGATAAAGAAGGTTGATGCAATTCCTCAGTATGTTATACAGCATGTAACCGACTTGTTCTTTTCTGATTTCTGTCTGAATCGTGTCTAATATTTTACAAAGATAAAAATATTTGCAACATACACAGAAATAGTAACTGCATTTAACATGAAACTTGTAACTGAACAAAGAAGTCTGTTCAATTCTTAAAAACAAAAGACTTCTCAAAGGAGAGACCTTTCAAACTATATCTTAGCTAAAAAAGGATGTGGGTCTGTACTTCTATATTATTTTTAACTGTCCATTATGACTAGTGTTTTGTCTGCAAATTATTCCTTACCTTACTGGTCACAGGATTTTCCCCCAAGCAAAGACCAAATCTGTATCAAAAAAGGACAGATGACATTAGTGAAGTTTATTATGCCAGGAACATTAAATTTATTATAGCACACCTGCAGATGGTGCTGTTCCACAACATTTCCTCCCTAAAATCGGATTAAAATGCATCAGTTGGTATATTCATTGATCTTTCGTTATATATTGCCATACAGTACATGCAATTTTTACATAAGATGGTTGGCTGTGTGTGAAGGCCAAACTAAATGGAAAACGATACATAGAGATGTTTTCCCATCCCTAAGATAATTCCTTTTTTTTCCCCATCCCCTTCTTATTATAAAGTTAGCAGTTATCTAGCAATGTCATACTTCTTTTTAATAGTATATAATATTTTATTATTGTTGTTTGTGAGACCAGAAAGTATAGTTACTCAGAGAGGCTATGTTTTAAACTGTGTTTTTGTTTCCCACATATTACAATGTATGAACATTGGTAAGTAAATATTCTCCTACTAAATATTATTACTTATGTGTTACAGATTAAGAAATATACTATTCTCACAAAGGCTGTGGGGACAGTAGAATTAAAATCCAAAGCTGTGTTTACTGCCAGAGCAGAAGACAGAGGGTAGCATGTGTTATCAAGTGAATTATTTCATCCTTCTATGCTACAAACTTAATGTAAGTTTCATTCAAACTAGTTGCATGGTTTTTTAATATTTTATACACTTTATTTTTTTAATCATGAATGAAAGTATTACTACTATTACAACAACTACTGCTACTCTTATTAATACCACTATTTATTTGCACAAATTATGGCTCTACACTTCGTTGCCTCTTTACAGAGAGCCTAATTCTAGTCTCCATTCCAATAGGACAGTCTTGTTTAAATCAACAACCCTGCAATGAGTGAAATGAAATGAGTCTCTGAAAGTAAAATATATTTTCCATATTTTAGAGCTTTACAATTTTTAAACTAAATATTAATATTGTGAACAATCATTTTCAGAAATATCTCTCTAAATTATTTATACATATTTCAGGAGGAGCCCTAAATAGTTCAATAGTTCAATAATTATTTTTTTCTAAAAGATTCAGAACATTAATATTTTATTACAGTAAGGGATAATAATTTTACTTGGATATTTAAATTTCGGTAGTTTTTGGAGGTATCTAAATCAATAAATGTTAAATACTTCAAAAATAAAGAAGTTATGCATATGTTAAGCAGATGTTAAGTTTCAGTTACAAGGTTAGTTGACAGAATGTGAGTAATTTAAAGGGGAAATCTTTACCCACTGGCACTAGTTGAAGTATTTTCATTGACTTTATTGGTGTCATGGTTACATAAGCTAGTCTTTCACATTCAAAGACACTCATCAAAACCAGTGAAAGGCCAGAATATTTCAGGGGTATAAATACAATTAAGTTTTCTACTGGTTTTGCTAGGTTGTTTACTTTCACTATCTGTTACTCCTTCTAAAGAAGATAAAAAATGAAAATAATTCACTACTATTTCTTGAGATAAGGACTCACTCACTTTTTTTCCACTCACTCTGCAGAGAATAGAGGATTTAATAACGAATAGATTATCAGGAGATGCTTTGATGCCTTGTGTATCTCCGGTATCTTTGATGCTTTATTTCACTTGCTGATATATATGGAATTTACTTTCCAGAAAGCAAAAAAATCTTCAAAACTTCCTAGTCTCTCAATTTATGTTTTGCAATCATATCTGTCAATACATGAGGAAAGCGGTATCTTCAGTGATAGCCTTTAGGTTAATTAATTATATTCTTCGATCAGAATCATAGAATTGTTTAGGTAGAAAAAGACCTTTCAGATCATCGAGTCCAACCATAAACTTAACATTGCCAGATTCACTACTAAACCATATCCCTAAGCACATCATCTACAGGTCTTCTAAATACCTTCAGGGATGACGATTCAGCTACTTCCCTGGACCGCATGTTTCAATGCTTAACAACCCTTTCTGTGACGAAGTTTTCCTAATACCGGATCTCAACCTTCCCTGGCACAATTCGAGCCCATTTCCTCTTGTCCTATTTTTTGTTAAACAGGAGAGGAGACCGACTCCCACCTTGCAGTAACCTCCTTTCAGGTAATCGTAGAGAGCAATAAGATATCCCCTCAGCCTCCTCTTCTTCAAGATAAACAGCTCCAGTTACCTCAGCCACTCCTCATAAGACATATTCTCTAGACCTTTCCTTAGCTTTGTTGCCCTTCTTTGGACACACTTCAGCACCTCAAGGCCTTTCTTGTAGAAAGGGGTCCAAAACGGAACACAGGATCCGAGGTGTGGCCTCACCACTTCTGAGTACAGGAGGACAATCACTTACAGAGTTCTGCTGGCCGCACTATTTCTGAAATAAGCCAGGATACTATTGGCCTTCTTGGCCACCTGGATACATTGCTGGCTCATATTGAGCTGGCTGTTGACCAAAATCCCCAGGTCCTTTTCCACCAGGCAGCTTTCCAGCCACTCACCCCCAAATCCTGTAGCGTTGCCCTAGGTTGTTGTCACAAAAGTGCAGGACCTGGCACTTGGCCTTGTTGAATATCATACCATTGATTCTGGTCAATCAGTCCAGCCTGTCAAGGTCCCTCTATAAAGCCTTCCTACCCTGAAGCAGATCAACACTTCTGTCCGGCTTCATGTCATCTGAGGGAGACTTGATTCTCTCATCTAGATCATTGGTAAAGGTATTAGACAGAACTGGTCCAATACTGAGCCCTGAAGAACGTCACTTCTGACCAGTCACCAGCTGGATTTAACTCCATTCACCACCACTTTTTGGGCCCATCTCTCCAGCCAGCTTTTAAACCAGCAAAGCGTATATCCATCCAAGCCATAAGCAGACAGTTTCTCCAGGAGAATGCTGTGGGAAATGGTGTCAAAGGCTTTCCCACAGTCCAGGTTCTACTGTGAGGCATTGGACAGAACACTTAATTTTTTTTCTCCAGTTTAGTCCCTTTTTAGAAACTGAGCCCGCTACAAATCTGCTTCAGACCTATTGACAATAAACAAGATCTCAAATGTATCAGTCTCATGTCAGTCCATACCAGGTGTTTGCATTCTTGAATCTTAGAGAGACACATTGAAGTGACTGGGATCGCCTGTCATTTTGTGTCTTCAGACTTTTCATACTCAGGTTACACTTTATGATCTATAAAGTGACTTAATAAATGTAATGCAATTCTGCAAAATTATAGAAAAAATATTTAAATGATTTTTAGCAGAAGTTCACTGAAGATTACCTTCAGTAATGCAAGTAAATATAAAACTAAAATATTGACTACTCTTGACAAATAAACTAAATTGATAGTTCTTAATGATCTGAGATAGGAAGAAAGGATGTTACCCCAAAAGACAAGACCATAAAATTCCCACATTCTATGCTTTTGTTTTCTATTATTTTTGTGTATATGTTCTCTTAGGGACATGGAAAATAGTAATATATATTTGTAAGCCAATTTGTAAGTATCCACACTAAATTTACTATATATACCTTCTATCTGACTGTTTACAATAACACATGCTGTGTTATTTAGACAGAAATGGATTCAGCTTAAGGATTCACCAGATAAAAACACAGTGCTCTGACCTTATGTTCAATACAAATGTATTTCAATTAATTTATTAATTTTTTTAGGAACTATTAACCCTTTTCCATGCTTTCAGAGTATGAGGAGGATTTGACAATAGAGTATTGCTAGAGTATAATGAACCAAGACAATGATGGGACATTTAGCTATTTAATGAATTCATTTCATTACTATTTCATTACATAGAAACTTATAGAAATAAAAATTATTTTATCAAGTACTAAAGATAAATTTGGAAGAAAATAATTTGAAATAATTTATCTACCTTGTCGTAGAATAATCTACTAATGTAAAATTTTTCTATCTCCTTTCAGAGTTGTGACCACTTGCAGATATAATGTGATGGTCTCCAAATCCATTCTTTTCTACTTATGTGACACGTATTTTTCAAAGGCAGTAGTTGGTGTATATCACACACAATACATTTTTTTGTAATATACAAAAATATCTTTAATCTGTTCTGGAGAACATACTGGAAAATATTTTCAGATTTTTATTAGTTTTCCCTGCTCCTTATTAAAAAAATATTTTCTTCCATTCCTAGAAATTTGAGGATTATCCTTTGAGTCTCTTGATTTTTTTTCTCCTCAGCTCTAATTTAGTTTGTTAAAAAGCAAAACCATCCAAGTAGTCAAACTAGTAACTCCCATTTTCTCTTAAAAATGAGATTTAGTAAGCTCATATCTATAGTCTCCTAAAAAAATCAATTAGAAAGTCAACCAAATGTGTTCTTATGGTATGTTTAGAGAAGGGCATCAGAAAAGAAAGTTAGATGACATTTGTAGAAGGTTATGCCATATATCACACAACATATTTCAGTTCAATTTATTGAAATGTCAGAGCAGGTTTCTGTTTATGTTGTGCAAATGACAGCCTGCTCTATGCTAGAAAGATGTGTATTTGACAATGTGCATATCAGGCTTTTTATAATTTAAAATTACATGCTACTTAAACATATATAAAGTTAACATTTAAATCTTGGATTTTTACTGAAATACACCATAGCAGTACATCAGCTTCTCATAGCAGAATAATTCATTAAAAGGTTTTGTGTTTGAAATTAAATTTTAATCATTCAGTCATGTAGGGCCTGTTGTGAATACCAGTAATTTATACCATGTGTTTTCTTCAGCTTTGACTTCAGCAGAAGCCATTGTACCTGAAGATTATTTCAGCCTCCAGGTTTTAGAATTTCAGTTTTGAAAGGAGTAGCCCTTGCAAGAGAGAAATCATGGCCACCTGGTATCCAGTTAGCAGAACTTGGGCTGGAGTGTTCATGCAGAAAATATCTTCAGTTTTATTTAGAGAGAAATACCTACCTACTAGTTCAGAGAGTAATTTATATGACTTAATTATCACCCACTTAATCTAGTATGTATAGGCAGAAAAAAAAAAATCTCTGAGAGTGAATATTTGCACCATACAGAGAGTAAAAATGTTCAGATCCAAAAAATCAAAAAGAAACTGAAACAACAAAAAAAACCCCCTACAAAATACAGGTTGTTTTTTTTTATTTGTTTTCTTTAGTAGGAAATTGAGTCAAGACAACTGTTATGTATAAGACATTAATATATAAGAAGTTTACCAGAGTATTTTGGGGCGAAAATTGCTATACTTTTAATAGGACTGAAATATATTCAACGTTTTTCAACTGGCACTTGCTGCTTCTCGGGTCCCCTGTTAGCAAACTGCAAATCTATATATTGCTTAATGCTCTTTTCCTGAAAATGAATGGGCCAGGTTTGTCTCTTTTGTGATATTTTTCATTAAAGCATATAAATAGGTCCAAATATTTTTTCATTACAACATTCATCGTTATAACAGGTATCAAATGATTTGTACTGAGTATTAGAATCACAGAATCATAGAATGGCATAGGCTGGAAGGGACCTTAGAGATCATCTAGTCCAACATCCCTGTCATGGGCAGGGACGCCACCTCTCTACTAGACCAGGCAACACATGGGGACCGAGCGGGAATGCTGAGCGAATGCCTGGAATACTTATATAAAAAATTTAAGTGCTTAACTAAATTGCATAGAACTATCTCAAACTGCTTTAAGGTACAGCTTTTTGCACTTAATAGGTCAAACTTAATTCTTGAGGATGCATTTTCCATGAATCACCAAGGAGATAATCATTCTTCACATGTGAGGAGACTCATTTCTACTTCAGGTTCACTTTAAACGCCTCACATAGAGTGCTTGTGTTCAGGAGGCCAGACTCAATGTTTGGTCCAGAAAGAGGTGTAGGATGTTGCAGGCAACAGTTCAGAGTGATGATTGCTAGATGTCCCTGATTAGAAAGTGCAGATACACTACATTATTATTCACTCAAAATGCTGACATAATGTTGTGGTACCAGCCAGCTGCCCAGGATGGCAACAAAGAACCATGTGGTCATTCCTTCACTCCTCCTCCCACTCTCATCCCCACAGGGATGTTGAAAGACAAAATTCAATTAAAAAGGCTCAAGGATTGAGATTAGGACAGGAAAAGTTCATTCACCACTTATGGTCATTGTGAAAAAAATTCTCCCTCAGAATTGACTGAGGGAGAAAAATATAAATTTAATTTGCCACGAGTATTTATCTACTAACTCAGAGCAGGATAGTGAGAGGAATACATAAACAAAAATTCTTAAATCCACTCGCTATCACACTTCTCCCATCTTCTTGGCTATCTCCTCCTCCATTAGTGCAAGGAGGAGGTGGCAGGGACTGGCTGTTGTGGTTTTTCTGGCCATTACTTGCTGTCCACGGTAGTCCTTCCTTCTCGGGGAAGAGGGCTCTTCACAGTCTTTCCCTGCTGCCACGTGGTGACGATCTCACAGAAAGAAATCTGTTCATATGAGTTTATCCCAACTAAGGTCACGGGTTACTTTGGGTGCATACTTTGCTCCTGAGTGGTCTCTCTCCGTCCTGGCATGGAATGCTCCATGTACCACTGCATCCTGGGCATTCTTGCCACCATCGAACCCCTCAGTTCACAGGCAGTCACCTTCCTGTCATCTCACTCACCACGGAACTCCAGGAAAACACTCTGCTCTGGTACCTTTCTCCCCCTCTTCCCTCACAAACCACTTCTTTACTTTCCTCTCACCTCCCCTGACTTAATGGATTTGCTACACGCTCCAAAGAGCCTTGCCCTGCTTGATATGCTGGGCAGGGACTTGATTTGGGTCACCATCCCTGAACCTCATCCTGCATTGTGGACAAACTGTGAGGGTTATCTCAAAGGTTTTCATGGACACTGGCCACTGGCATTCATATTAGAGGTCTGCTTTTCCTGAGTAGCTTTGCCTGATGTGCAGCCACTCAACGAATTATCCTTCCTGGACCCACAGGAAGATCTACATCCTTGTCAGTGGACCACTGGCAGGAATTCACCACGTGGACTGGATAGCCTGAACCACATGCTGGGGCTTCTATTTTTTTAATTCCTTCAGTTCCCCTCATAGTGTTGTGAAAGTGTTAAGATTCCCTTTCTGAAGAAACATGGTTGTTGGAGTTTCTTTTTGGCCCCTAGCCTTCTCCTCTAGCACTTCCATCAGTTTCTTGATACTGTCAGTGGACCGGCTGTGTAACTTTCCTCAGGGTGCTGCGAGTGCTAACATGTTTTGGGTAGTGTCTCCACCCAGGTTAGTATATGAGTGGGCAGATTCTGAGTGTTTTGCTGATTGTATTTGATGGCCTTCTGAATCCTTTCTCTAAGGGAGTGAACATGTAATTTTTAAGCATCCAGTAGTCTCTTGATAAGAGGTCTAAGGTAGGTGGGGATCCACTGGTGCTGCCATTGGTACCCCTTCCTGCCCTCTTTCATACATGGTCTGCACAAAAGCGGCATTTTGTAGTCCTTCCACTAGCTCTGACAATCCCTTTAACTCAATAGTAGTGGATTCCTTTGCTCTTTGAGGTCCCCACCCCCAGCCCAATAAGCTACTCAGGACATTACTGACTGGTCGCCAATTGGTCCATTACTCAGAAACATCCCTGGGCCCTAAAATCTTCTTGCCTTGTCATTGCTCAACCGTATCCAGTGCCCCTCAGTTAGAGACACTCTCCACAGATACTCAGTTTCTGTCTCTTCAGATATACACATAGACTTTCCTTGTAGTTCACTGAGTTTGCGTTCTGTCCAGGAAGTCTTTTGGACAGCAGTTCTAGAGTTATCACTTTGTGGGACCATGGACCTTTCTGTTTTAATAGGAGTCACATGTCCCATTCTTCCAATTCCTCTACTTCTTCAGAGCTGTTCTCACCAGGGTCTCCCGAAATGTCTCCATCTTCAGGCTCAGGGTCTTTATCTGTGATCAGTTTCTGGATCCGGACAATATCGCGAAGGCTTCTTTGCTTGTGCTACATGATTTCAATTTTATGTTCTAAGAGATTCCTTCATTCTCTTTCTTTGTGCTTCTCACTTTAAATGGTCTATTTCTAACTGCTTCTTTAAATTATCCCTTGCTAGCCTTTCAAAATCATTATGGTGGTCCTGTGCCTGAATTAAACAGGCATCTAGCATGGCACGCATAATTCCTTTACCTTTGCCATCCCGACTATGTCTGTGACATTATTCTATTTTTTCTATGACTGGTTCTGGTTCACACCACTTCTCCTTCACCCTTTGTATACATGGGGGAAAAGGGACACATTCATGTCTCCTTAATAATTCCTCTACGGACAGCCTGACAACTATGTCAATTTATGTCTTCAAGTGTTACAGAAAACAATTTAGGCAGTAAAAATCAAGTCAAAATAAGCTTTATGGTAACCAAAATTGTTTAGGATGTCAACAAACATTAATAAACTGCAAGTTCAAGATGTCAAGTGGAATTACTACCACACAGCCGACTTAAGAATTCATAAGCTTTAAAAATGATGACCTAAAATGTGCATTCACTTTCCTAATAAGGCAAGGGCTCTCAACCTCAAGGGATTACCTCGGGTGGTGGATTGGGACTTCCCACTGATCTAAGTAGAAAATCCCTGACTGCATACCTGCTGATCTGAGGAGAGCTCACTCAATTGCCCCTTCCCATGGAGCTTTGTTTGCATCCTAGTCAAATCTTATCTGTAATCATGTATCATTATGTTAGTTTCCAGTGTTTCCATTCAGAATGTGTACATGGCATAACAACAGTTACTGGGTGGATCAGCAGTTGGGAAGCTTCACAATGATCAAGAAGTTTTGATCTTTATTAGAGTGTGTGCACTTGCTACAGAAGTATGTAGTATGATAAGCTGCTTCAGTTGTCTGCCGTACCAATACCTGTGTCTGAGTATAAGGAATCTAAATTCAACTTGTAGTCAGAGAAAATTCAAGCACTTGAGCATTTATTTCACCTAGGAAATTTTGAATATCTGCTTTTGTGCATGAGATGAATAAAGATTTAAGAGTGACTGACTCCTTCAACTATAATAGAAGGTTAGGATGGTTATATACATACCCTGTATTAGTTCAGGTGAATCGCTCCTTAGCAATAGTCCACATTTCATGAATTGAGTATTTCCTAATCATTAGATCTGTAAGGCTGATAAAACAGACTTCAAATTGGATTTGTGGGGCAAAAGAAAAATAATAACATCTGCAAATGTTTCTTGTGTTCCCATTCCATCAACTACTCGTATTGAGTAATATACTCTATGCAACATTACAACTGAATAGCTCTCTTGGTCATTTCTAATTGCCTTCGTAAGTAACAACTTCTCATTACTATCAGATCACAATAACAAAGGCATGTGTAACCTCAAAACTGGCAGGAACATAACACATTGATCACTAGGGAACCACTGGCATGTGGATACCTTGTTTACACCAATAAAAATGATTAAATTATGTGTTTCCCAGATTTCAAATGTCAGCTAATGTACAGCAATTCGAATTTCACTACATTTTGTTACATATTTTAAAAAGTAAATCAAAAAAGTGCACTTCAGTAAAGTGATTATGAGAGAAATATAGTAAAATAACAACCCTGAGGGAAAGTGCTCAGTTTATCTGTTTGGGATTTGTTTTGGAATTGTTTCTTTTTAGATTTTTGTTGTGGTTTTTTCTTTGCTGTTTTTTTTTTCTAGAAGAAAACTTCAAACATAGATAAGATTAAGTAGATTTCCCTCTTTCTCACAATTCATGCTAACACCCCTCTCTCTACCTGTCTCTTCACAGGAAAATAACTTGTGAGATAGTATGCAGCAAAAAATGAGGAATAACATATTTTGAAGAATAAAATGAATCTTTTATATGAGTAATGAGGTATAACAGTGTGGCGGAGAGAGAGACTTCACTGCAAGGTTCAAACTAACAATTTATTTGAACTTCATTCACAGGTCAAATACATTACTATTGCAAATTTTACGGATACAGTCAAATGATGCTCTGTTACAATTTGAAAAGCAATTCACAGGATACACTATTACAAAACTAAGTGATTCGCGGAAGTGTATTAGTACAAACTGTAAGTGTCCTAGATATTAATACCTTAATCACAATCCTAGGACATGACAAATACCATATATTTCTTTCTTAATCACCTACCCTTTCTCAGATAAGTGTTCTTAATCCCAAGGTAAAGTATCCTTATCTAATATCTTGAACAAGTGCAGGGAAGGATCTCCTACAGTCAAGCTGAATCACAGGAAAAGCTTCTCCCCACTCTACCCAAAATCTTACAGGTTTTATCCTATAAGGGTGGGACGGGGAGGGTAGAGGTATGCCTGAGGCAGTGGGACTATCTGGAAAGTTCATCTTTGGTAGCATGATGAGATTTCCTCCTTATTTTTTCATGGGCGAAATGTTTGAGGGAGCAGCTGCGTGGTTCTTTGTTGGGTGGGCTCAAACCATGACAGCTACATAAGAGTTTTTACAAGAAATGTAGGATTGGACTTCGAATAATAAGCAAGTATGCATGTGTGTATTGTGTGTTTACTTTTACTGGAGCTTTGAATTGAGAAATTGCTGGAGAGAATTCTGTTTTAAAATTGGTTCTTTTTCTTCTTTGTCATTTTTTAATATGGCCTTTAACTACAAATCACATATACAAAATTTAAGAGAGAGTTACCTTTAGTAACTGGTCAAACAAAGCGACAATAATGATAATGACAGATCTGAACTTTTATGACAAACAAAAAAAAAAAAAGAAAAATAAATAAGTTGAGTCAGTGAAGTAAATTATGGCAGTTTTACCCAACTCAGTTTCACTTTCAAGAGAACATGCAATTGCTAT
This sequence comes from Apaloderma vittatum, assembly GCF_000703405.1. Classification (NCBI taxonomy): domain Eukaryota; kingdom Metazoa; phylum Chordata; class Aves; order Trogoniformes; family Trogonidae; genus Apaloderma; species Apaloderma vittatum. Next base: position 20,135 of record NW_009721242.1, read on the forward strand.
GATATTTTGTTTCCGTCCACTTTGTCTCAGAGGCAGTATAAACCAAGGGCTTCCCCTTCTCCTTTTGATTTATCAAAACGTATCGAGGGTTAGGGCTGGGCTGGCCACTAAACAAATGAGAGATGCTCTCTAACCCTGCCCCTCTGCAAATGGGAAGTGAAAGGGAATGAGGCAGAGAGATTTAGGGATGAGAAAAGAGAACTAAAATGGCTTTAATATAAACAATAATAGTACTAGTAAGGGAATAATAAAAAATAATGAAATATATACAAAACCTATAACAAACCCAACTCCCCACCACCTCTCACAGCAATTACGACTGATGCTGCAGAGCAGGCAGGCATCATGGAAGCCCCAGGCTCAGTGGCAAAGAGGAACTGGAGACAAAGGATGGACTCAGGGGCTTTTACTTCCTGGCACCCCTAACATGGTACACAAGCAAGTATACAAAAGCAAGTATAAACAAGGCTTTCTGTATACCAATCCTTAGTACTAACTGTAAACTCCAGATGTTATCACTTCTAGTATCAGACACTGACTGAAAAATACAGGCTGTTAACTTCAGAAAGTGCAGTCTCTTAGAAGAGACTGATCTGAAATGTAAAACCACTGAACAGAATTGGTTCTGTTTGGCTCAAATCAGGACAAAACCATATCCTACTGAAAGATTCAAAACCCTCAGACACCTCTTTCAGTCCTGCTCATATTCCAATTATCATGAGGTGAAGGTGTTGGGATTACGGGAACAACAGAGTTTGAATATGGAGGGATTACAAAAGGTGTTCCTTGACATATTTTTTAAAAAGTTGATTTTTATTGTTCATCCTTTTACTTTCTAATTGCCATGATGTTAAAGCAATAATTGGTGTTCATAAAATAACTTTCAAGACTTTTCTCTATCACATTCAGAGTAAAATGGATTAGTTTATTTTAAGTGTCAGGACTTGTCCTATCTCTGTCTGAGGCATGGTCTAAGGGTGATGGTACCCAGGCTAGTTACAAGAACAATCTCCTACAGATACCATAATTACAGGAGTGACTATAATTCACTGATACTTAATTCCAAGCTCCTAATATTCTGTAGAAATTAGCTAAGTTTCAGAGCTTTATTCACCTTTCTTAGAAGGTGTTTTTATTCTGAAATTGGAGTGATCAAGCAGTGTCAGCTCAGAAGTGAGTTTTCTCACTTTCTTCATTGTTTCTTTATACTTTAAATCATAGTAAATTCTGTTTAAATAAAGTGGCACACACAGCAATAGCTTTCAACATGTCTTAAGTGGGCTTTTTGGTAGAATTAATTTGATTTAGGTACATATCATAGTTATACCACCAGAAGCTGTGGTACTGAGCATAATAAAACAGTTGTGGAATTCCAGTAATGTTGTGGGGCAACACTCTTCTGAATATATAGACACTCAGCTTGAACTTCTGTCCAGTCTCATTTTATACATCTCTCTTGTAAAGGTTTATACAAAGTTGCATACACATATAATGCTTCTTAAATCAGTATTGGGTTTAATAAACATTGGATTTCATGATATAATTCTCAGGAACATTAAAGAGATATTAAAATAGGAGGAGAAAAATACTAATATTTGGAGAATGGATGTCTGCTAAGATTTCTGCAATACCTCACACAGTGGAATACTAAGGTTGAAACATTTAAATGAATCTTTAATACCTATAATTAGGCAGTATTTAAATTTCTATTCTATTTGTGAACAAAAAATATAAAAGATATTACAAACAGTAGTAGCATAGGCTTACTAATACTGTCAAAGTTGCATTATTATAATGTGTAATATGAATACCTACTTTCTTGTCACATTATAAAAATACGAATTGAGTGAAGTTTAATAGATGTTTTATTCATATGTTATTCATAAACTATATGAAGTTTAATTTTATATATAAAATGTGATTGTCAATAAATTCTGATAGCAACTGGAAGAAATTTTAATATCTCAGGGAACGTAGTCATAAAATGCAAAATGTAAGCCTTTTCTTATGTGTCTCTGGAAACAGTAATTTTTCATTGTTGACATATCTGCTATACCTTATTTTGTTTTCCTTCTTCTCAAATTCATAATAATTCTCACAAATAAGTTCTTTTCTTCATAAGCACTGCTTGACATTTACCTTCACATACATGATAGATATTCGAAAACGAGCATCTCTCAATGCTATGGCATAAAATTTAAACATATTAGTCATGCACATAACTTGGCCTACAAATCTCAGCAGCACTATTTCAAATTTTCAGACAAGAAATCCCCAAAACTCTAGAAGACCAAAGCCAAACCTGTTCGTCCCTCTTCCCAGCCTTAAAGAATTTCCTGCTAGAATTTCACACACCAATTACTATAATAATAAATTTTTTAAAGGATGTTTAAGAGCTCTGGTTATGTTAATTCATGTTTTCTTCTAGTAAATTTAAATTAAAATTTTAATTTACAATAGGGGAATATAAAATGGATGTTAGTTGTTAGAGATGTAGCTTCATCAAAAGCTCATGATACTATTTAAAGGACAAAGTGAATTAATCTTTATTCAGTTGTTTTAATGTCACATATTTTGTCTAGCACTAAGAAGAGATATCACAAAGAGAGTATTCAATCTGGAGATTTAGGCTTTTTTTGCATAAAATTTTGTGGTTATTTTCCTTGAATATGAGCCAATCTGAAAGGGAACAGACAAGTCTTTCTTAAAGCATTTGTCACTTTGGAAACAAAAATATTCATATATTGTTTATTTCTCTTATAATATTACATTTAAGTTTGCTAAATATTCACAAGCAGTTATTTTGTAAACCTTTTCTGGAATGGGGAGGTGAGGAGAAGTATTACAGAATTTAAATTTTAGACTTTTATTTGTTTTCTTTCTGAAACATGCAACTAGTTTCCAAAAAAATGTTGCATGAAGTTGAGTTGATGATATGTCCTTGGAGTAATGAAAGCTAAACATATGGGGCTAAGACATATGCATTACTAAGAGTATAGCCAAGAGCCTGAAGGTATTCCTGCAAAGTATTTATTTCTATTTGGCAGTTGTGTAACTGCCTCTGGAGAACGTACATAATTTTAGGCTCTGCAATACAAGAAGGGAACTGATGTATTAGAGCAAGTCCAGCAAAGGGTCATTGAGATGACTAGGGGGGTGGAACACATATAAAAGAAGCTTGGAAAGTTTGTTCGGTCTGGAGAAGACTAAACTATGTGGATTTTACCTCTATCGTTGATTTACCTAATGAAAAATTATAAGGAAGAGGAAGCCAGACTCTTCTTGGAAATGAATAATGAAAAGGTAAAGCACAACAGAAACCCACTGTTGGAAGTGAAACTTGAATTAAACATTAGGAAAACAAGATTTACAGTGAGATCATCAAATACTGGAAAGAAATTCCCTAAAAGTGTTGAAGAGAATCTCCAGTTCAGAAAAATGAAGTTTGACTGAAAAAGTCACTGAATGATCTGACTTTACAGTTAGATTTTATTTTTAAACTGGTCCTGCTCTGAGTGGAGAGTTGGATCAGATCACCTCCAGAAGTGTTTTCCAACCTAACTTAGACTGTGCCTAATTTTGTTTTCTTCTGTGTACATAACTGCTGATTATAGTCTTCTACATTCGTCCTAGCACGATGCCATTGCCATCTATTTCATGCTTTCTTCTGTCCTGTGGTGAGGTTATGTTAGTCCTTACAAGTGACCTTATCTCTCTGACTCTTGTCCAATCCTGCCTAGTAGTTGGATTTTTTTGGTTTCTTTCCACCAAACCTGCCTAGTAGTTATTTTTTGTTGTTATTTATTTCCAGTCCTGCCTAGTAGTTATTTCTTGTTGTTTCTTTCCACAAAAAACAGTGCAGAGGTAGACCTACTCCTTTTGGAGGGTGGGATCAGCAGCATTAGATAGAATTAAGAAGTCTGCATAAAGTTCAGGAAACATATAACACTATAGAGGGGAAGATGTTAGAGTTCTTAGAGATTCAGCCTTCAGCATGGAGTCTTCTTGCTTCTAGCCAGGTTGAACTGTCCATAGAAAAGGGTTCATAAAGGAGAGTAGGTCTTTTTTTCCTTGTAGAGTCCTTGAAACTTAAGTATCTGAAGGAAAGCAATACCCAGTAAATCCATGATATTTTTTCACTTTTGGTTTTGTGAAATATTAAGATCTTACTTCACTTTATTAGTGTACCTTCCCTCCATTTCCACATGTGGGAGTGATACAAGTTTGCCAGGGAACACCCTATGGAACAGATTTACATCATTTCATTCTGATACTGGTTGACTTAAGGACACCAAAATAAAACGAGGAAGCATTTCCCTAAGGATTTGCCTCATAACACGTCTGATTTATACAAGATTGATTAGTGCTTTGAAATATTTTTGATTATATGGTAAAGGCTCGGTATCTTGTAAGATATTTATCATTAATCCTTTATTCTTGCAGGATTATAAGTAGGACTTTAAAGTGGAAAAACATGGAAAAGAAATAGCAAAGACTTTAAAAAATCAGGAAAACTAAGACTGTCAAACATCATCTGTACCATTTATACCTTTTCTTAGAATGTAATTTGAGGCTATAGCAAGGGCTGAAGAAAAAGGAGCCTACAGGAGAATAAATATTAGACAAAAATAATTTTTTAATCTTAATTTTAACAAAAAACTTGCATAAGAAGTTCCACACATGGTCAGCACTGAATACAAATATTTTTAAAAGTACATTTATATATAGTAGATATCAAAGTCTTCCAAGGTAAAGCAGTTTGCACCTCACTGGGTGATGTATAGTTGATTACAAGTGAATTCAACAAGTACATCATCTTCGTTTCAAGTCAACTTGTAACATTTAAGGATTTATGTAGTACTAGCTCCATTATTTGCAGCCCTCAGATCAAAACTTCGATCAGAACTTCTTTAGAAGTCCCAAGAAGCTCACAACTTTTTTACATGAGAGATACCAAATACTAAGGAATGTGAAAAAAAATATGACAGAAGAACGAGAAATTCTGACCTTTTCAAAATACTTTTTTGTAGGGTACAAAAGTCAGGTGCAGTTAGGAGGTTCCATCTGTATTGTCAGAAGTTTCCATCAGCATCACTGTCTTTTCTTTCATTCTACCGAGTTTCTACTCTCTGATGATTGTTTCATGTGACTCAGCTTTTCCTTTCTTGCCTTTTTAGGTTCCTATTTTTTGGCTAGTCTCCTAGTATCTGTTGTAGTTTGCTATCTGCTTTGCTATCTTGGAGACCATTGACAAAAGTTTCTACTGCTGTTAACACAAAAAAGCAGTGCATGCTTACACAGAAAGCAGGTTATAAGACAGAATAATAAAGAAGCAGAGCAAAGGAGGAAGAGGATAGTACTTCATACTTCTTTCACTCACAGCCTTGCTGTGCTTACACTGAATTGTTTCAGTCACGCAAGCTGCAGGCATGCTGTGGAAGTGTGGAAGAGATGTTTGTACAGGACAACGCACAGACCCAGGCAACCTGAACCCTGTGGAGGGGAGGCAGGATGTCATCTCTACGTGTCTTGCGTATACATGTCTTTATAAAGCTTCTTGCATTTTTTGAGCTCAAGAGCTAGTTAGAAGAATAGCTTTCAGCTGTTGAACTACTGGAAGCATTACAAATCCAAAAGAGAACTTTTGGAGTCCTGACCCTTCACGTTCTGGGCAAAAAGCTGATAAGTCAACATGTTTTTCCTTTTGCAAAGTCAGGGCAGTTACTCCTGCTTCTTACATTCCCAGAGCTCTCCTGTTAACATGACACCTCACATAGGTATAATATTTCTCACCACTGCCAGCCGTGCAGAGGTGATGGCTGATTCCCACACTCAGCACAAATACCTTGATATCCCATGCTACGATTTATTACTTTATGTGGAAATAATATGTTTGTATGGAGAGTCCACCTTTTCTTGTGTGAGTGGAACTGTTATTTATTCAGCTGAATACACAGCATTTGTATGCAGCCTTAATCATGAACACTTTGGAGACTGGCATCAGGCACTAAGTACAATCCTGTCAAATAGCTGGCAGTGGATTAACTTTGACACCTAGAAACATGCCAAATTCTGACAGAATAAGAACTCGCTGTATACCCAATGTCAATCATTCACTGAGTGCCACTCCAAACTTATCCTGATAGTTATGACATCAATCTGCATTGGCATTCAAAATGCTGCTGCACTTTGAAAGCAACAGACAAAACCCTGAAGTGCATGCACTTTAGCAACCATCTAACCTTCCTTAAGAACTGGTGGCCACCTCCCATGTGAAGGTGCTCCATTAATGAGCCAGTCAATTTACACATCTGTTTGTCAAAAATAAAATGTATCTTCACTGTTAATCTACTGCTCTACAGTCAGGTTCACTTGTAAGCAAAGTGATTTCCATCATGTACTAAAACTTCACAGAGCTATTTAGGTCTATTTCTAGTTACACAGAACCATAGAGTCATAGAATGTTTTGGGATGGATGGGATTTTTAAAAGTCATCTAGTCCAACCTTCCTGCAGTGAGCAGGGAAATCTTTAACTAGATCAGGTTGCTCAGAGCCCCTGCATTATAAAAATCTACTAACATTAGTAACACCTAATAATGTATGACAAGGGTCACACATACTTTCTACAAGCCATCCCGGTTATTAAAGCATTTGTTTCATAAGTGGGAGCAGAAGAGAGACCAAGATTCATCCTGAGGGATTTCAGAACTATAACTACCAGATGTTTAAGTTTCTACCTATCTGATCTTCGTAAATCCTACATTTCTGCCAGCACAGTGACACAACCCAGGAGTAGGTTTCTATTTTCTCTTTTCCTTTTTTACTCTCTCTTGTTCTACAATCCACTGGAGTGAGCGTGACCTTGTGAAGTGGGAGATGAAGCTGAAAAGGAAATCAAACACCTCTCCTATTTCCTGGGCAAGTGTTCTAACTATTAAACTGTTCAAAAGAGAAGTAGCTGTGCAGTAGTAGAGATGGATTAAAAATTGGGTCGTATTTAGTTAAGTCCCTGCCCTTGGGAAAGGACTTCACCAACGAGGTCATACTTGACTGGAGATCACTAATAAACAAGTCTGAGACAAGTTTTTAAATTTTAAAAAAGGCTAATAATTTAATTATTTGACCTTCATTTCATTTTGCAATGTTACAACTGAAAAACAAACAAAAAAAACCCAAACAAAAAATAACCCAAAAAACCCTCAAGGCTTACGTATAGTTGGAAATATACTTTTCAACCATGTCTTTCTTATTTGCCATGGGTAATCCCTCAGTCAGCATGCAGAAGCCAGGAGCTGGTCTTTGGAGATGCGTATCTCTTGACAGAAGACTTGATGTGGGATCTTCTGAGAAAATCCATCTTAGGACTGTGCAACTGTTTTTTGCCTCTGAAATACAAAAAATCAGCATTCATTTTAGACAGCTTACCTGTAGAATCATATCATCAAATGCTATTATGAAATAATCTATCATAAATTATATACTTGTACAACTATTTCACTGCTAGTATCCAGTCAGAACGTAAAATTCAAGTGGTGTATTTAGACAAAGCACACACCAGAACATCCGTTCAACTAACAAGCACGAACAGGAATAGTGATCTTATTCCTCTTTCGTGCCAGCAGGTCCTAATTCTAAGGCATTTTCAGGCCCATTTAATCAATCTAAATAATTTAGTAATGCCTTAATTTGGACTAGCTAGGTGATATGAGCATTCACTAACACAAGACAGACATGGTCTTATGGAAACTAGATCTTAGACCATCTGAGGTTAGAGTATGTGAGCTCTGAAGGTTCCCTCCCAATCAATGCATTTTATGATTCTATGAATCTAGTACCGACTTTTCTCATGATCGGATGCAAATACATATACTTCCTTTCATAAATTTGCTAACCTCTTTTCTAAAATGTGATTTACTCCATTTGACCTTTTAAGAGGCTATTCCAAAGAAACTTCATCCGAGGAAGGTCTAACAAGCCTGAAGCCAGTTCACCACAAATGAAGAACCAAGGTAGCGTGTCTATATTATATTATATTAATTATATTATATTA
>NW_009721243.1:0-7137 GCF_000703405.1 Apaloderma vittatum
AGCGTTGAGGAATATCGAAGGAAGAGCTTTCGCTTTGGAAATCTTAAAGAAATCTTTAAAAGATTTAATTGCTGGGCTGAGGGGGTTGTGTGCGTATACTTAAGCAAAGGGGAGAGCAGACTATTAACCATTTAGGATCCTCAGCGCTGCTGATGAGCAGCGGCAGGATACGGGGCGACCGTACACTGAATGCGACAATGCAATTTTTTTTTTTTTTGTACGTTCCGACATTTGTACCAACAAATTGGTTAAGGATGCGCTGGATTTGCTCGGTTGTCTCCATTGTTGGAATTGTCTGGAGGAATTCTGTCACGCTAACGGTGGCTTTTTAAAAGGTGAGGTAATAGTGACGTAAAAATAAAATCGCCAACTTGATGAAATTAAGGGGAAAATTAAGCTGTAGACGAGTTGTCATGACGACAAGGATGTTCTATTGATGAACTGTACTCCTCCCTGTCCAATCAGATAGTGGAGCTGAAGCTGGAGCATGAACAGGAGAAGACGCACCTATTCCAGCAGCACAACGCAGAGAAGGACTGCCTGGTCCGAGACCATGAACGGGAAATCGAGAAACTGGAGAAACAGCTTCGCACTGCCATGGCAGAGCATGAGAGTAAAACTCAAGGATGCAGGAAACGAGACGGACAGGTAACGATCAATAATGTTTGAAAGGCGTACGCTTATTAGAAAATGCTAATAATTGGTGTTTCCTGTTTGCCAGCATTGTTGGTGTTGCACGCTGTGTGAGCATTTGCGAAACTGGCACACAAACGTGATTTCGTTTTTCTTTTTTCTTTTTTTTTTTTTTCCGCTTTCCCCCCTCCTTTCCCACTGCTGAATAGGGCTTTAACTGCAAAAACCACAGGTAGCCAGATTAAAAATCCCATGGTGCGCTATAACTCGGCCTATTTATAATCTTGTCTCATTTTCTTTCATGATGGATTTGTTTAAGAAAAAAAGGTATCTGTTCTTCACCCCCCCCAGCCCTCACACTCACCCCTCCTTTTCTTCTTCCTGGGCAAATCCATGTGAATTGTATCTGCTACATTCGTGTGGGTTTTTTTGTTTTAAATCTCTGCAGGTAACTCACGAATGGCTTTATTTCATTTTGTTGGTGTCTCTTTTGTTGTTTCGATTTTGTATTCTAGATTTGCATTGTGTGTTTGCCTACGTATGTAGGAGATTTGATGAGATGATGTGGCTTTGGGGTTGCTTACCGTCGTGTTTATTTTCCTACACACGCACGCACCCCTCCCATCCTCCATCTCTGTGGTCACTGTTGGAAGCCATTTGGCAGAATAACCCCCAGCTGGGGTAGCATTTGACTCTTCAAACTTCTGGATGAAATGCACACTGTCAGCATGGAAAATGATCTTTATGAGTTTTCAGTTCAAAAACCATCTTCCTGCGTTTTTTCAATATATTGTGCAAGGATGACATGGTATATTTTCCGAAGAGCCTATATTAAAAAGGCCTGCGATGGCAATATTTAAAAAATGAAGGTGATTTTGTAGTTTAAAGAGTATTCAGAAAATGATCTTTACTGATCAGTTTTAGAATTACTTACCATGCGAGGATTATTTTATACCAAAACAGAACATTTCGGTAAGGCATCTCTAAGGACATATGTTTTCCGCGCACCACCGCCTTGCCTATGAGACCTAAGACTCTGACATTGAGGCATTCTCACTTTACTTTCCTATAGACTGGTAGGCTGTGTCTTTTACTGGCAACTGTAATGTAGCTAAATGAAATCGAATATTTAATATTTTTAATTTTTTTCTTTTTTTTTTTTAACCTTTGGACGACTCGAACTCTATCAAAATCTGGCTTAAGTCAGTCTATTGGAAAGCAAATGGCTTGTTGGGGGAGGACGAGGGATATAATGCAGTGCCAGCACTTATTTCTCCATTTCCACCATTATGGTTTTCCAAGGAAAACAAGAGTTACTTTTGTGAAAATGCTTGAGAAGAGGATATTCAGGTGGCTTCTGAAAAATTGAGCCTTGTCCTTTATTCTCCACTTTATTGTAAGAGTGAACAAAGACTTAAATTGTTAAAGGGATCGGGTTTTATCTTTGATTTTTTTTCTTTGGCCCAAGATAGATGCATCGCAACCATGTAGCTTTTCTAAGTTGTATCGTCCTCTCACCTGCATTCCTGGCGTTGTGTTTGCACACAAAGGCAAAGCTGTAGCACTCAGCTTAAAAAAGCAGTTTTAGAATTGCGTGGAATTATTCTGTCTACACGCCAGCCTTCATTACAGTTACGGTATTGCTCTGTGTAACACTGAATACAAAGGTAAAGGGTCTGTCTTAAGCAAATCCAGAGGATCTGGGAGGTGTCTTGTGAGTATCTCTCTCTTTTCCGTTCTGTCATTTCTAGCAAAGATTGGAGCCCCAAGTTTGGTTGTGTTTCTCCTTGCGATGAGCTATATGATGCTACCACAGGTGCCATGTAGCAAGATGGAAATTACCGCGTTATTAGGAAGATCTGAACAGCCTGAATAGCAAAAACTTCGGCCTTTTTACAGGGCTTTTCTTTGTAGTTTGAATATCCCTGTACAGTCACTTGAACATTGCTGCCATGAGAACGAAATGTAAATCAGGGAAGAAAATGCGGTTGCATTTGACTAGAAGAGCTGTTGTTTATTTGAATTCTCGTAAGAATCTCTTGGCTTTCAAAGGCGCATATTTTTTCCATTTTGGAAAATAAATCGTTCTTCATTCCTTCGTCTGGTCTTTGTATTAGAATTCCCTTTTGTCTTTGCAGTGAGCTCAACAGACAATACTGGTGTTTCTTATGGAATTATCGCACATATTTTTATTAAAAAACTTTAGTCTTTGCAGCCGTTTACTGAAACGTGTGTTTCGGACATCTAATATGACTAATGGCCAATGTCCTTTATGAAACATTTGGCAGTCTCTTACCAAAGATATCACAGACATTTAACGAGTTTATATAGGCAGAGCTTTTTAAAAACCTGTTAAATTTGAACCTTGTTTTGACAGCAGTAATTTTTAGGACTGCTTTATATTGCATTGAAGGTGCGATGAAACAGGAGAAGAGGCCATTTTGCTTCGCTAAATGAACAGTAGATATACTGGGTATTTCAAAAAATTTAAATAATAATTAGTGTTAATCACATACAAGTAGCTTGATTTGAAGGACCTATCTGTTCAATGCTTCGTGAATGATGTGAAAGCACCGTTATTAAAAGTATTCACTGTTATTTCGCAGCTCTTTCATGTGGAAAGGATTTAAGAATGTTTAAAATTCGTTTTTCTAACTATATTACTGAAGACGGCTGTGACTGAGTACTGAGGAACAATTTATTATACTACTACTGAAAAGATTAATTTTTTTTTATTGTGTATCCAAGGTGGCTACTTTCATGTAGGTCTTCAGCTACTGTGAAAGATAGTATACGATCAGTTAGATTTTATTCAAATATGAATACATTTATTAATGCGTTAATCTGAACTAAAGTATTAAAATTAATAAGTCGATGCACTGCCAGATTTTAATGAAATATAAAATATTGTTACTGGTTCTTTGAAATGTAAGTTTAATGCATTTTCAGGAAAGGAACTCGATTTAAGTGGATCACCTTTTGCATTTCACTTCAGCTCTTGGCTTTATCCATTTCTAGGAGGCTTGCTTTGATTTTTTTTTTTTTTTCACCTAGGATTTTAATGCTTGGGGTGGAGTAAATTGACATGTAGGTCAACAAAAGTCAAAGCACTACAGTGGCTTTTATACCATGCTGTGTTCCTGTAGTCTTTTAAATCCCATATGTTTTCTGTGAACTGTCATAATATTATTATTCTTTAAAAAGTAGCTAATTATATAGTATTTATTTTTTAAAAAAGATAGTTTGAACCACTAGTTCTGTTTAATTTATATTTTTATATTATCTCAATGTTCTTCAGGAGTATTTTTAAGCTACAGTTTGCTCATTCCATCCCCACCTCCCAAAGTAATTTTAGTTTATAGTTCACGAAACAGGGAACCCCTTGGACGACAGCGATCTTTCCTTTGTTTAATGAAAACCGCTGTGCTACTGAATTGGCAATTTTCTGAAGCAAGACTTGTGGTTATAGAGAATCATACATTCACTTTCCTTCTGCGAAACAGGATGGCAAGGTTTGGAAATTTTAATCACCGATGCCTGATGGGCTGTGGTGCCAGTTGTGCCCTTCTATTTTCCCGTTCTCTCTCAGCATCTGACACGTGCCCTCAGCCAGCTCAAAGATTTTCACGTTCCAGCTGCTGTGCAGAGTTGGATCGTTTTCATGCTTGTTCTTTGGCCGTTGACCTTCGGGCAAGAAGATGATAGAAATGTATCCCTGCAACTTCCAATATAGCACTTTGCACTAAAGCGAGTGGAAGAAAAAAGTTTCCATAAGGAAAGCGAATTCTTTTTCCTGGCTCTGTTATGAGATAATTGGCCAGTCTGCAGTTTTCATCCGTTCGTAATTGGGCCGAGAGTATCTCAAGCGCTGAGGCACGTTTTGCCGATATTTGTCCCTGATGTCAGGGTATTTAATTTTAACATAGAATGTCTATGCTCTTAAAAATGAAGCTACTTTAAGGGAAGATCAGTGATGTTTGGCGGTGTCTTGGTGAACCATTATTGGTTGGGAAATGAAAACCTCGAGCGGTTCTGAAGTTACAGGAACGCGCACAATGATAACGAAGGTTGTTGCAAACAAAAGAGCAGGCTGGAGGTGGTGAAAAGAGTTCAGAAGGTATTTTTCTGTGGCTGAAGTGTCCGTTTCCTTTTTCGTCTCTTGCTTTTTGCACTTCCCATAATCCCCTTGGCCTTTGCTATCCCCATTTGCTTTACTTCTTGCAAATCAGCGACTCCTTCCCTGGTCCCCAATGTATAGGGCATCCTTTCACTTCTTTTCTGGCTTCTCTTCTTTGAAAATTTGCTTCTTTGCTTGTGTAAACAACGATCTTTCTGCAACTCTTGCTTTGCACCTGGTTTCATCTGAATTAATTCCCATTTGTTTGTTCCTGTGGAGTTAATGATCATTACCCGTTTTTTTTTTTTATTTTCATTCCAGCAATGATCATTATTTTTGTTCCAGCAAATCCTTGGTAAATATTTATGGTTCTATATAGATAATTATGGTAGCAATAAAACGAGGGGAAGAGATTTTTCTTGCCTCTATGTGTGTGGTCAGCCTGCAGTGATCCTGGGCTGGTGTGTTTGTCTGATGGAGAGCTTCAGCAACTATTGACAAGAGAAAAGTACCAAAAAAAGAAAAATTATACACTTGTTTAATGGTACTAAATATCCCGACACATGCACAATTTCTGTCTGTGTGCGAATATTGCTGCAGCAGTAGCTTTTCAGCGCTACACTAATACAGATGAATGTCAGGAGCATGTGTTTCACAATAGGAGACTTTCTTAAACTTTGATGTGAAAGAACCTATTGTTGCCGTACAGCTAAATCACCGATCAGCTCTTCTGCTTCATGTAATTGTTCGAATATCTCCAAACACCAGTTTCCACAGGGTTGTTACTCTAGTGTTAGTGGAAGCAGGTTGCTTGATCGTGTCTGGAGGGTACAGATAGATGCAGACTGTGGAACATTCCGATGTCCACCGTGCTACTGAAGTCACTTCTTTATTCAATTTTGAGTAAATAAATCCTATGACTCATTTTTTTCTTTGACTTCTTTTTCTTGTCGAAGATGTCTTTGGCATGGGAAGAAATGCATTGTTTGCTACGCAGTCTTTCTCTGCTGACAATCTAAACCATGGAGTTGCAATCTAAATATTTGTTTGGTATGTTTTAGTTGGAGAGTAGCTATTGGGCTGACAGTCAGACTCCTGTAGACAGCCATCCCTTAACGAAAGCTTTTGGCTGTATTGCAGCATGTTTAATTTACCACCAGTCAACCCAGGATAATGAACATGGCCACTGATGTAAAAATCTTTAAAGTAGCAAATATTTGCGCAGCACTTGTGTGTTTTCCCCTGGTGGTTGTTCTGAGTTGGGTGGATCCCATGGATGGGGAATATCTGCTAAAATCCAGGATCTGATGATGAGTCTTACAGAGAGGTTCAAACTAGGCTCTCAACTGATAGAGTAGCTGTGGATGGTTCAGTGAAATGCCCAAATGTACCGATTTCCTTGGGAAATACTCAAATGTTCCCCTGCCATAGCGGGCTCTGCTGATCGACACAGCTTCAGCTGCACCTGTGGGAACGCATGGGGTGCGTGGGAAGAATTTGGGCTGCAGCATAGACATCATCCTTGAGCTCAGAGGAAAAAAACGAGCCTTTGCTCCAAGGCTGAAACATGCAGGTCCGGCTCAGGGTTCCCTCCATCGATCATCCCACCTTCTACGTGAGGGTCTGGGTCTCATCTCCTCAGCGCTTTCCCTGGCTCGGATGAAGCCGCTTTGCCTTGACTGTTCTGTGTCGGGCACTGCTGCTGGTCCCACCTCCGAGCTGCTGCTTCTTTTTGCGAGACCCTTCAAAAGGCTGTTCAACAAGCTATAAACATCTGCCACTTCCTCGCTTAATGGAACCATCAAAGTGTTCTCATGCCATAGCGGATGGTTGTCCAGGATCTCTTCCTCATTTTTCCTCGACTCTCCCTTTTTATGATGGGACTGAATTTAGATAACAAGGAATCCAGTGCAGGACGTGTGACTTGACTGGCTACTCTCCCCTTTGATACTCAGGGCTGTTCAGAATTAGAAATATTTGCTAAAGACATCGTTAGAAGCCATACATAATGGTGCATAAATTATCATTTGCTGATTAACAATGTTAAGTTAGCTTAGGAGAGAACTGACATTTTGTGCTGTCTACAGGGTATGTAAAAGAGAAAGCAGTTGCTATAGAAACTAGCTCATCACATAATATGGATTGTGATTGTGAGATGGACTTCTTTTCAGCAAAATTTTTTTTATATAAAAATGCTTTTTATATAAATATGAAATTGAATCTATATGGTAAATATTTTTATATTGTAATCAACATACTATTTTTCAGTTTAATTTTAAGTATTGACAGCTGAAAAGGTGGAGTATATAGTTTTACTTGTGTAGGGGCGGGGTGTATATCACGTAGCAGTAATTTTGTTTTATACCAGTTCTCCTTGTTTAGGCAAG
>NW_009721243.1:7168-82013 GCF_000703405.1 Apaloderma vittatum
TTCCTGGGTAGATGTTAATAGATATATTCTCAGAGTAAAAATGAGATCAGTCTTGCTCATCAGCAGAGTAAAAGATCTTTATGCCAGGTTTTAACATATACACTAGGTGTGGCTTTGCAATATAAGGTTTGTGTGTGAAGGTTACATGGATGATTAACACTAATAGACAATAAGCTATACATGGCGTGAAATTATTTTTAAATTTAAAATTATGTAAAGGAATCCTGAAGTCGTAAATGATCAAATAAATTCAACGCAAAACAGGTGGTAATAACTGCAGCATTTGAGATGGTGTAACATAAATTATAAGCATAGAGACAAAAATACTGTGTTACTCTGCAGAAAAGGTCAATTTACAATATAAATGCTTGATCTTGAAATGAAAGGAGTATGCGCTCTCTATGTAAAGTTCAGTATATGGCAAAGCCATATCAATATTACTTGCAGATATAAGAGTCTAAATCTTCTTTTTTGAATGTAGTTTCTCTGATATTGGATTATTCCAAATATTACAACTAAACCTGTTTAGTAAGTGACTGCTCTACAGACAGTAGGATGCTTACTGACAACATTTTTTATTAATGTTTTTTAGGTTTTTTGAGAATTGTTTTTCGGTGTTATCTTGTAATTTGCTTGGGAGAGTTGTTGAATAGAAGGAAGGTGACTTCTCTTAGTCCCTAGAACAAGCACAGTAATTTGGAAAACAGCAGTGATATCTACTTCAAACATTCCACTGAATGGCTGAAGGGACATCTTCTGATGGGAGATCGGGATTCATACTGAAGTTTTTTCACAGCATCATAGAGTAATCTGGGTTGGAAGGACCTCTGGAGGTCATCGTGTCCAACCTCCTGCTCAAAGCAGGTCTAACTTCAAAATTACATCATGTTGCTCAGGGCCAAGTCCAACTGAGTTTTGAAAATCTGCAATGATGGAAATTTCACAACCTCCCTGAGCAACCTAGTCCAGTGCTTTACTAATCCATTGTGAAACTTCTTTTCCTTTATATGTGGTTGGAATATCTATTATTACAATATGGACCTGTAGCTTCTTATCCTTTCACTGCCACGCTCAAGAAGAGTCTATCTCCATCTTCACAGTTCACTGTCTTCACTTCAATTCACTCAGTTGAGGACAGCAATTAGATTCCTCCTTAATCTTCTATTCTCCAGGCTGAATAAAGCAATTCGGTGAACTTCTTGGTGGTCCTAGTGGCCCATTCCTCCAGCTTGCAGAGTTTGGAGTCAGTGTGAATCTCAACCCTGCTCTCCAACCTGCAGACCACCTTTCCCCCCAAGAGATACCGTGCACAGTATTGCACAGGCTTCGTTGTGCTCTATCATCCAAGTCATTGGTGGAAATGCTGTGTCAGCCCCATGAGAACTTTGAGAAATGCCACTTGTAGCTGGTTGCCTGTTAACTCCAACGCTTCAAACCCAGTGGTCCAGTGAGTTCTCCACTCCCATTGTAGCACCCCTGTCTGTTCTATGTCTCTTCAGTTTGACTGGGCAGATGCTATAAAAGTCTGCATCAAAAGCCTTGCTAAAGTCAAGACAGAAGACATCAACATTTCTCCCCTTTCCACAGAGTTGGTCTTTAGGAGAGAATCCATTTGGTCAAACATGATTTGCTGTTGGTGTACCCATGTTAGCTGGTCCCAGTGACCCTTTTATTCCTCATGTGCCTGGAAATCAATTTCATGGAGTTTTACTCTATGATTTTTCCAGAGATGGAGGTTGGGATATCCTGTCTGTGACTAGCTACTAAGTTGCTATGTACTGCAAATTAAGAAGTTAAAGTTTTAGTGTGCTTTTTCTCATGTCCCTTTTCTAGAGAGAGATTATCCCAAGTCAATTTATTATCTCTTCCTTAGGTCAGCAGATGTTAATTCCATTCACTCACTGCCACAATAAATCAAGTTTTGAACAGTAGTCTAGCTGTTAAATGATTTATCTGATAGGAGAGATTTTATGATCCATTCAGTTCCTCATTCAAAGGTATTATAGATACCAAATGAAAGAGTGAAACACTAGATGAGAAATTATGACAATCTGTAGTTTGGAATGTTAACACCATTTG
Source organism: Apaloderma vittatum (assembly GCF_000703405.1). Classification (NCBI taxonomy): domain Eukaryota; kingdom Metazoa; phylum Chordata; class Aves; order Trogoniformes; family Trogonidae; genus Apaloderma; species Apaloderma vittatum. The sequence continues at coordinate 9,248 of NW_009721243.1, forward strand.
TTTTGGCAGCCTTGCTTGTCTTAAAACAATAAGATCCATATGGATGCTAATTTTTCCCAATTTTGAGTAATAAATACAACCTCTTTATGGTTTAAGTAATGATATTACTCAATACCACTGCAGGGTCCAGTAGACAGTTTCATGATGAGGTAATAAATAGCAGTTTTGGAGAGCTGATTATTTGTATTTTTCTTTTATGTGGTTTATGATGAGGGAAGAAGAAATGACAAAGCCAGTGAAAAGCCTTGCCCTCTCCTGTAGCTGAACATACTTTGGCTGAAGATATGTCAGTTGAGAAATATGAGACCATCCATAAAGCTCCACACGTTCCCACATTAAAGTATTGTAGAGAAACCTTCAAGTGGAAAACCAGTAACAAATTGCAGCTGAGATGCTTGTGACACACTGCACCGTCCTGGGTGCCCAACCCCGATCTGCTTATTCCTCTGTGAATTGCTTTAGTCAGGAATAAACCAGAAGACTTCTCTGGTTTTCTTCTATATCACAGACAGGAGCTATGAGGGGGGAAAAAAGCCCCAAACTCCCATGATGGGTTATCTGTGGATCTGAAGATGTCTACTGGCACGGACACCAGGCTGAGTCTTTACTGTTAAACATCTCTGTAGCTGCTTGCTCACTGGCCCAACCCCGGTGCCTGTAGCAACTCTCCGAAGTCTCCTCCTCTGCCTCAGATGTTAGGAATTTGCTAGAATTTGCTAACCTGTCAGCTGGCAGGGTAGCCAAGTGCTCTGCACTCTTTCAGCACGGCTTCTCCCGATGAGTTTGTGCTCCCAGCTCCCTCCCGCTGTGTCACCTCCGGGAGGCAGTTCCAGATCCAGCCCTTCCAGGCTGCTCGATCTCCTTCTTTACCGAAGCGCCGACTCTCGGCACGCCGCACCGTGTGTGGTGTTGGCTGGGCCGTGTCTCCTGCTGATGCTAAGCAGTGAGCGACCCGTGCGTGCCAGCAAAGGGCTCCATGGGTTGTGCAAACCAAAGAAACGGGACAGCTCGGTGCAGTGCAAGGAGTCGTGATGGCCGTGGTTGGGGGAGCCTGTGGGTCACTGGTGACGTGCTCCGGTCAGCTGTGCCGCGACCGCCTCCTCCAGGGAGTCACCTCAGAGGAGACCGTTGCCTGTCTGCCCTTTGCACAGCTGGAACTAACTCTGCCTTTGGTCCTCGGGCACAGCCCTGGAGGGTCCAGGTTGTCTTTTGTGTTGCTCCACATTTCCCATCGTGATTCATTATCTCTTTGTCTTTGCTGCTGCCATTTTGTGTTTCTGTTTTCCCTCACACCTGGAAAGAGCAGGGATTTTAGGTTCTGCATTTGGAGAAATTCCAGAGAGAGCATCCTGTTCTCAGCTGTAGGCTTGGGGTGTGTGCTAGCCTCACCTCTTTAAGCTTACAGAGCTCTAGATGCCCTTTTTGCAATTGGTCTTGGAAACCTTTGTTTCTTAACAAAAGGAAAAAAAAATTAGAAAGGAAATAATTTTAAAATACAGGGAATATTTTCAACGTGAAGTCGAACAGCAGAGCTCTTCTTTGGTCCAGTCACCTTTGAAGAAATGATTGTCATCTTACCTGAACAAATACTGTTTCTTCATTTTGAAAGAGTGGCACAGGCTCTGACAGTGATTTAAGGTCTTCAGTGTCGATTTCATGCAAAAAAATATTTTTCACAGTATGGCTTTAAAGTAGACTTTCTTCCCCCAATTACTCTACATGTTGGCAGCAAATTAGCTTTGAGGAAATATTGTGCACATCATAGTTCTCTGTTGATGTATTGGGGAGTCATTTTTGGATCTTTTAGCTCAGTCAGACCAATGACTGACGTTGTTCATGTCTTCTGGTTCTTTAGATTTGAAAGACTTTCTTTTGACAGGGTAGGTGATGTGAGGAAAAAAAAAAAAAAGAAGCCAAAGTACAAGAAATGATTGGCAAAGTGATGATATCATCAAATGTTCAAAGACTTCACAAATTGAAGCTTATTAGGCTGACATTTTGTCTTCTATTCAGCACTAATTGGAATCATGCCTGGGTGCATGATGTGGAAGGTACTTAATACCTGAGTGTTTATCATGACAAAGTGACAGAAATTGATGTCAGGAATGCTGTAGATTTCTGTTTAATGGTGAAAACAATATATTTCAAGCTGCAATTACGTATCTCGTAGTAATTTGTATTCATATGTATGAAGGTCTTCTTGAAATACTGCAAATAGGAGAAGTTTAATTTTGGCCCCTAAAGTATTGGCTTGATTGTGAATATTCCATTTTCAGGTTTTAAAGTTGATCTTCAGAGTTCATGAAAACAACACTGCTGTAGTTTAAAAAGAAAAAGACAAAAACTCTGACACAGTGTTTTTACTTAAAACGGATCTAAAAATCCCACGAAGAGTGAACTCTGTCTTTGGCACGGGTGATAGAATTCTTCTAAAGTTGTCTCTGACAGTTTGAATTCTTTTGTAGTCTGTCCCTTTCTGCTGTATTGGCATCTGTAAAATGAACTGAGAAAAGAGAAATAGCGAGGAAAGTGATTTTGGTAAGGCAGCCACTGCAAGCACAGTGTAGGCTGGAATATTTGAAAATAACTGCGTGTTTTCCTTGTATTTTGGGTTGTGAGGGATTTTTGAGTTGGCCATGCCTCCTCATCGAGCGCACGTATGTGCTGTCTGAGGTAGTGGGCATGACCAGTGCGATGTTCTGCATCTACATTTTGGGCCCTATGATGTTGAATTCAGATCTTCAGTTAAACCTCTAGTGTAATGTAAAATTAACATTTATTCAACAATTGAAGGAAACAGTTAGCTTTTAGTTGAAATCATTACCTGAATTACTGTTTCTAATGAAATACAGACTGATCATTACAAAGTAATATTTTTTTTTTAAGAAAAGACAAAAATAAGAAAGAAGCCTCACAACCAACAAACCCAACCAGAATCAACACAGGCTGGATGCTCGTCAGAATTCTAGTCATCACGTATCTGTTACAGCTGCCTGTAAACTCCAGCAATTCTGTAACTTAATACGATGTTGACAAGCAGTAGTTTAGGGGCTGATGGTAATTACTTGTATTGCTGGAATCCTTGCAGGGGTCTGAGCCTGTTGTGTTACTGAAAATACATAATAGACAGTTCCTGTCCCAGCAAGCTCCTGACATGACTGTGCTCGCAGGATATCACAAGGAGCAGCAAGCAGAAGGTTGAAGAGCTGTGATAAACGATGATCCCAAGACTTTTCCAACCTGAATGATTCTGTGATTCTGTGATGAGGTTTCTCAGTAGGCTGACGTGGTTTGAGCAAGGAAGCAAGAGAAGCAAGGAAGACATGAGCTGCTTCCCTCGAGCGGGTCTGCTGATGGCGCAGTGAAAATGCCTTCCCGTGACTTGGCTGTAGCATTAAGAGACACCTAAAGTATGTGGGATACTTGCCGTGTCTGCAGTTGCTGCTGTTACCAAAGATTTCTTATGTGACTAGAAAAGTGTCTGACTTTAGGTGAGAGACGAGCTCACTTTTGTCCGTTCGACGTTTGGGAACCCTAATAACGATTTCCATGCTTGCCTAAATGCTGGCTGTTCAATCTACTCAAGCGACGTTTAATAACGACTAACTGGAAGCCTTCTAAAACTAAGTGTTGGATTGATTTTTGTGTAGGAAAGCAAATTTAGAGACTAAGTGGCTACTGTAACCTTTGATCTGTTGGATACTGTTGTTGGGAAGTGGAAGGGGAGAGAAGGGAACAGGACACAAGCTGTCAATGTACTGTTGGTAATATTAGAGAGAAGATTCTAGTTTTCCTGCTAAAGTCAGTTGGAGGTGTGAGAGTGTGTGTTTGTATGTGTATGTGTGTGTATGTATTATTGCCCTCTAATGGATAGAATCTGAATGGCTCAACTTTGCATGCTTGTGTGGGTTTCTGTAGCAAAACACTATTTTCAGGGTGTCTGATATTTCCCATTTCAGAAGAATATTGTGAGGTTTTTTCCTAAGTTTGATACTTCTTTTATGGCTAAAATCGAATTGAAATTTAGTAGAAAGCCACATAGCTTACAGAAAGGCCTTGTCTTTATTCTCTGAAGTTTTATTTTGGCTATATTATAGCTGCTTAAAATTCACCATTTTATTTTCCTTTTTTTACCATAGCGATAAAATAATAACTGTATATGAACAGAAAGTGTCACATCTCTGTACAGCAGCAACATGAGCAGCCTTTGGAGGGAAGTAGACAAGCAGAGCTCGCTCCCTTGCTTTATTCCATCCAGAACGTGCCCCTGGCCCGACGCTTCTGCTGAGCTCCGTGTAACCAGGATCTGCCAAGCTCCCGAGATGCCGGAGGCAGAGGAGAGTGACCTCTTCATCTCAGTTCTCTGGAGGACACCCAGGCTGTAGCGGGTAGTCCCTGTGGCCACTTCCACTCCGTCCCGCTGAGCAGCTTCCTGGCTTTTCTAGGAAAAGTGGCACAAGTGTGTAACGTTTGCAGATGGAGGTTTCAAATCTTTATGAGGTTCATGCCGAAGTCAGGTGTTCTAGTGGTGCATAGTAGATTAGGCTTTGTTTTGATTTTTAAATTGAATTGTCTTTAAAGGTGGCTTTAGAATAACCTGAGAAGAAAGGCTGCAGGTTTGTTGGAAATCGAATTTACAATTGCTTGTGCTGAAAGTAGTCAACTCCTACATGTTCATTATAGTGCAATCCTGACATAGTCGTATTTTTTCCTAGCAAGTCTCTGTTTCCATTCAGTAAATACCTTGGGAAGATTTAAATTTCAGAATTACATTTCTTCTCTCTGCAGCCATAGACTTCTCCTTTTCAAGATTTCCGGTGCTTGCTTTTCCAGTTGGATAACCATACAGTGTTCTGAACACATACCAGAACATCTGTTGCTAACAGCTTTCTTCATCTCCAGTTGTAGATGCGTGGGATTTTAGAGGAGCAGTGAGTATCTAAGAGTTACCTCCCTCCCCTCGAGGAGGTTCGTGGTGGTAGTAGGCAGCATGGTTAGCCCAAAGAGGTTCCTGATGGATATGGATTGCAACAAGCCAAATATTCTTCCTTAGGAAATCATGGAAACATTCTGGGGAGATGAGCGACTGATTTCATAAAGCTCTGCTAAGGTACCCCCGATCTCTCTGTACGTTCACTTTCAGCCGAGTCCATCGTATTTCTACTTATGATCCAATTAAGCTGAGTCTTGGTTGGAAGGGCAGAAAGGCCAGTACATTAATCGAATTCCCTTGTAATGACTGCATTATCCTGTGAGTGGCTTCTCTAAGGTGGGATACAGGGCAAGGCAGCAGGGCTGGCTGTCCCTGTCCTGCCCCAGGGCTGGGGTGCTGCCCTGTGCTCTCCCTGCTCAGCTCTTTCAAAGAGACTGCTGCACTGATCTGAGAGCTCGCTCCTGGGAGCAAAAGACACTGTCCCTGGGTTTTGGACTACTATATTTTTCTATTCATGGTGAATACAGAAAGAAATTTGCATATGGTAACAGAGAAATTACAGTGTTGCAGGAGCATCTTTTTAGCCCAAGATGGGGACTTTATCTGCAGTTATAAATATTGGTGGCTTTCTTCTGAACATGATGTTTCCTAGCAGTATGCTTTATTTTTCTGAGAAAAATTATTTTCTGCTTACAATACATTGGCAGCCATTGTTTGTATTGTTTAGGATCAACTGAGGAATTTTTCTGAATGTTATTTTGATTGGACGACTTTGTTCATCAGTGAATTATGAAAGCTCTAATTGTTTAGGGCACGAGGAGGGGACAATACGTTACTGGGTCGTGTGCTCTCTTAATGCATGCAGGTTGTGATGGCAGCAGTAATAGCACCATTAAAGAACAAAAGGTAGCAACACATAGTAGCTCTGTATCTGGCCAATCCTCTCGAACTACCATACATATTTGAGCAAACTGAATAGTTTTGGACTCTGTAGTAAAGCTTTCCTGTTCTTATCTGGCACTGGAGGAATGTGGAATAAAGTATTCATTTAACACAGTATAAAAATATGTATGCTATGCAGTTATAATCATGTGTCATTAATCAGAAAATACTGCAGAAACTCTGACAAATTAAAAACACAAGGATGTGTCTGCAAGGGCTTTTGCAGTCATTAAAAAGCTGCTTCACCTCTCAGGCAAACTATTTAATGGCAACTTCTTGCTCAGTGTACTGACATCTTCAAAGGCTCTGACATCTGTCGGCCTTTGAACTACCATTAAAAAATATTATCCCATTTCCATTCTTTTATGCCCATTTTTTTAATTATAGCCCTTCTTTCAAGTTAGGAACATGGTTGGTTTAAATGATGCTGTCCTTTCGTTTTCAGCCACCCAGCTGCGGTTTGAATAAATTGATGTAGAATCAAAGGCGGGACTTTAAAGGGAAAAGGTTTGATGGACTTGGACTCCGAACCAGATGAGGTTTTATGATGAAAAGAGTTTAATCCCAGCACAGGCATCGCTTCTATCAGTCGAGCAGTACAAAGCGATTCATATATATAGGTTCACGAGAAATGATCTTTTTTTTTTTTTTTTTTTTTTAAACAGCACAGATCTCTTCAGGACTTGCAAATGTGGCATTAGCTAATATTCAGAGAGCTGATTTCCTTTCATCCACCAGAAGCTTATGATTATAGTACAGTTCTCGAATTGGAAATGAGAGCTGCAACACAGATTTAAAGCTATGCTGTCTGATTTGTATTCAATATACATGTCACTGCGGGACAAGCTAGTCTAGGCCGAGCTAGTTCAATAAAGGGAAAAACAGTTTCAGCATCTGAAATTCGGGGATGGGAGGGGGAAGGTACCAATTAATTTCTTACCTGCTCTACCTGAGTGTTGTGTTGGACACGTAGTAGATTGCGATCATTCCTAAAGCTGTGTGGACAGACCCTTGGGATAACATTTCTTTGGCATCTTTCGCATCAGAGTCTGAGAGAAAATCCACAGCATTAATCAGTGATGGCTTCTAATATGGAAGGCAATGTTTGTTTTTCTCTGCCTGAGTTTCAAGGAGGCTTAGCAGAGACAGCCTTGCTATTCCTTTATAGCAATAGCCTTCATTAATGTGGCAATTAGCCATGCACGTGGAGAGGACTCAAATCTCCGCCTCAACAAATGCATCAGATGCTGTTTGTCAAAAATAACCCCTTGTGGTATTCCAGAAATAATCTGTATGATTGTTCCCTGATCTTTGTGCTTCACATTAGTAAACACGTGGAACATAGTCACGTTTTCCTACTTTTACATAGTAAGATAGCATCCTTCAAAACAGTGACGCTTTCCGGAAAAGTAAAACCAGTGGATTTCAAAAGTCTGCAAATGATACCCTCTTAAAAGACTGTGCCTCCATGTTGTATTGAAAAGAGAGAATTCCATCTGGTGCTCTGCCTCCAGTCAACAGTTTTTCCTTCAGGCTCTTCCCAAAACTGTTATTCCCTGCCACCGTGTTCAGTTTGGGAGTAATCCATTGTTCCTGATCTATTAATGCAATTTAGAGGTGGGTTTTTTGGGGGGATGGGTAGCATAAATAAACATGGACCTGTATAAATAGATATATGTAATGTGTTGGTTTATTTGGTGGTATTTCATAGAATTTGCATGTTCAATATGTGTTTAGATTTTACATTTAAACTGTATATTAATATTTTATAGTAGGTTCAAAACAGTCGCATAAATAAATCTGAAGAAATTCCTGCCCCAGGATGCAATGGCCTACTTGTCATTCAGAAAAGGAACTGGCATCGACTGAATTCAAGGACAAACTGAGAAGGCTGAAAAGGATAGAAATCAATATAAAGGTGCCAGAGGAAGATATCAAGCCAAAAATACTCTCGATTCCAAGAAAAGAGATGTTATGCACACAATTTTCGTTTATTTTGTGCGGATCATCCTATGATTGATCTTGCCTTTCTGAACTGATATCTGTGGAGCGTAATGCTTCGAAAAGCTCTCTGAACTCAGAGGAGCTGCTTTCGAGATGATGGGAATGATGCAACCAGCACTTGAGGATGGAGGAAGGTTAGAAACGGTGTCAGCACGTGTGTGCGCACGAGGTACAGACCGAGCACTGTCAGCTGATGCCTTTGATGCCAGCGTAACACCTAGGCTGGAGTAAAGATCTCCTTCTCTAGGATTTTCCACCTCAGATGGAAGTGACAAATTTATCTGTTTGCTATAAGGACTGACATTCAAGAAAGTCAACTAGAATATGTTGCTTCCTCAAAAAGGAGGAAGTCAAAAGCTGCTCGTCTGTAATTCTGCATCTTATTTGTGTAAGCAGCTAATGTACAGATAAGAAATTATCGCAATGCAGTGATTAACAGAAAAGTTGCAGCTATTGTTACTACCTTGCAGAAGTGAGGGGTTTTTTGAAAGTTAGCAGCTCATTATTTCTTTGAAGTCTAAACCTGTGATGTAGTTTTTATTTCTGAAGCTACTGGGTCTCAGGATTTCTGCCCACACATACTGCCATTCATGAGCCCAAGAATGAGGACTTCATGCTTGGTTAAAGACTGTCATCTTCAATATAGCAGCATGACATCAGTAATGAGAGAGTTTCCTGGTGTATTAGGTTCTTTAGTAGAGCAGAATAGTACACACTGGCTAGGGCATTTAAGTCATCTTTAGTCATTGGCCCAGAGAATATCAGCGTTGGGTTCTTTGCTTCCTGTGATTATGCTGCAGTTTTGAAAAAAACTATCTTTTTCACTTTGATTAGCAGTCAGGGCAGAGCTTGGACAACAGCAGGAGCCTCAAGTCTTCCTTGAGTGCCGCAGGTGCCGGTAGAGGAGCTGCTCGTGGCAGGTGGCCTGAGCAGGGGTTAGTGTTAACTTTAGGATTAGAGATGGGAGATTCCTTCTGCGGGAGCAGCCTGCCCCTTGGCTCCGTGTCTGCTGCTTGTCTTAGGGTTGTCCTGCCAAGTTTTGCAACCGATGCCATTTCTGTTACAGTCACCGTAAAACCCTTGTGGAATTCGTGGGGTAACAACTTCTGGAGTACTAAAAAAGATGTATGTGTTTCGAGCGGCAATTTAAACAAGTGCATCCAAAACAGAAGTGTGTGATGCTTTTCTGGATTTATTATTTTTTTTGGTGGGGTAGAGTTTTGGCTTTTTTACTTACAGTGAAGTCTTTTCATTAGGCAACAGGGCAAAGACATATCTCTTGGACAATACAGCCCGTACCTCTTTTGGGGACAAATTAGGAATTATAATACATTTAATTTTGCTCATAAAGATGAATGTCCGTAGTAATCCTTAAATCTGTAATACATCATGTCTGCATTTAAATCAGAATTACATGTTATTCAGCAAATGCTAATGCCTTAAAAAATTAATACGTGGAAAATTTAAATGCAAATGTTTTTTAAAAGCTTTGATTTAGGGGATGCTGGACACAGAAATGCCCTATCAGGTTGACGGGTAGTACTTCCCAGTCTGCTGCAGAGATCTTTGAACCCCCTTTCTGTATTCCATTGCAGGAACACAGAATATCCTCAAATATCAGTAGCTTCTCCTCCCTTTCAGAACAAGCTTTGTTCCAGTGTTATTTCAGAACTGAGTATATCTTTAACAGTCATCCAAAAGGAATATTTTCCTTTTTCATTTTGAAATACAGAAAATAAAGCTTTATATTTTTTTGCAAATGAAAACAGGGAAGGCTAAACGTGTTTGGTGTAATTTTCATCAATCATCATCTAGGAGTAGGTTGTTAAAGTTTGTATGATGCAGCAAACCTGGTATTAGATACAGATTTTCAATTTTTAGCTACTCTGAATTTTATCTGTATTCTGCTGTCAAGTCATTTTAGGGGATCACTGCATTAAGCAGGTGTTTATGGCTGAGGGTTTTTATCTCCATCCTATTTAAGTTACATTAATAGATTGTTAGGTGCCCAGCTGAGTGTCGCCGTTAAAGTTCTTAGTAGAAAGATCGAAGGAAATGAGGCCTCTGCCTAGTCCTTTCCATGTAGGTCTCTCAGTAGTCTTGTTAAAATCATTTTGTCTGTACAAAGAAAAATACAAATGTAAGCATTTCTTTCATCAGATGAAAGAGAGGAGAAAGAAGGCTGAATGTTTTAATTTTTGACTCACTAATTTATTTCAAAGCAAATACGTTAAATCAGGTAGTAAGAAACTGTTCTGGATCTGTCTTCCAGGCAAGAAAGCCAAGTCTTTTCCAGGTCTTAGAGCTACTAAACTGAAAATTTATTTACATTTATCTCAAATTCAATTGGGTAAGTAATCCTTTCACTCCCCAGTGTGCTGTCTTGTTTAGTTATATGTGTAGGCTTGAGGTTCTTCCATTTGACTAAAAATCATTTTATTAGGAAGCAGTGACAATAACCAACCTATATGAAGTTCTGCTTTCTAGCTGCTGTTAACTAAATTAGAATCAAATGGACTTATGTAAATTAAGAAATCAAAATAAGCTCCGTTAATTTTAAGCTCTTTGTGGTGCTGTTCAAATGGATGTCTGATTTTCTTTCTCTGCCTCCCCCTTTTTTTTAAAGCCCAGTAGTTTGTAATTTAAGTGCGATTTACATTAACTGGGATTTAGACTTCTTCAACAGTCCAGATCTATTGCAGTGCACTCCTTTTGGAAAAAGAAAAACCCTCAAGATTTGTGTTTTGTTTCATACCACGTCACAGCAGATCCTGAGAATTCATTACCCCTTTCTTGCATGTAGACATAGGTGTAGACACAAGAGTGGTGCTGATATTTTCAGTGTAACTTCTACTGGCCTTTTGATACTTGTGTCTTACGTATTTCTGTTCACCCTTCAGAAATATATAGCAAAGTTAGTGACAGTTTGGGTTTTAGAGTGCCTGTGGTAACAGGTAGCTACAACTTTGATTTGTTTTCCTACCAGATAATACTTACACTCAGTATTATACAGCCTGATTTATAAACTGTGAACATTAATTAATGAATGCATTAATAACTTCACCCCATCACTGCCACGTCTTCTAATTAAGCTGTGCAATGGCATCAATGGTTTGGACAGAATTTTTTCCCCTCAAGAGTGAGAACACTTAAGTATGCAGAAAATACTACATAAAGATGTAACAAACTACATCTCTGTGAGTACCCAAGTTTTAGCTTTGCTGATATTTCAGTGTTTCCAGGAAGTACCAGATTCCCAACAAGAACTACTGGAAGAGCTCACACGGCCCCATGCCCTTTGCAAGGTGCTCTCAGGAGGTGAGACCAACCTGTTGGTCATTGAACTGTTGTTGGTTTTCACTTCATTTCACACCATTTCATTTAGCTGCTCCCTTAATTACCATATATATGGGCCTGCTTGTTCTTACCCAAAAGGCATTTAAACTTGACAGTGTAATAGATTGTGCTGTGAAGGCTAAATAGCTCTTTATTACTTATCCCTGTTAATTTGTGCTCTGCCACATCGTTACCCATGTGACAACGTGTGTGACATTTGCAGAAGTAGTTTTCTCTTCAAATCAAATCTTTTTAAGGATTGATAATATTGAAAGGTTTCTGGTTTTACCAGTCACAAGGAAAAAAAAAAGGCTAATAAATTCTTAACATAGTTTAATTGAAATTGCCATGGTATGGAAAATATTTTTAATGTAGTTTGTTGAAATGGACATAGAGTTAATTCTAAAGCTTTATTTGGAAGATGACATTAAAAACTCAAGTTAGTAAATTTTAATGACTCCCTAATTCAAAATCCTTTGAAAGTTTTGGTTTAAATCTGATACCTCTTCAGGTTTAGATTGTAGCTTGAACAAAAAGATTCCTCTTCCAGCACTGCTCTGCTCCCTTTTGTCATTGCCGTGCTACAGAGGAGCCACAAATACAGCTGCCAGCTGGCCGGTTGGAATTCATCTGGCATGGAGGGAAGCGGGTATGCTGGGACCTGCTAGTCCAGATGCTTTGTGGACACAAAGATCAGAGAGCCATTAGGGCCGTGCCTGGCCCTTGGTACTGTTGAACTCTTTTATCTCTTACAGGTAGAAATCATGGGGATGGTTTCCTAAAACCAGAACGAGAGATCAAGTGTAAGAGCGATTGTTGTGACTTGCTGTACCTGCAGTAGTACGACTCATTAATATAAACCAATTTCGTTTTAAACACAAGTGAACATTACACAAGTGAACATTACGCAAGTTCTTGCAGCCTTACTTTTTTCTGAACAAATATATTTGTTTGGGTTTTTAGCATTCTTTTATGTAAGTTTACTTTTTTGATGGTAGAGAAACTTGTATTATCTATTTTTCAACACTTTATAAAGCTTTGTTTATCAGTAAGAAAGCTGGAGTAGCTCAGATGCCCACTTTCAACAGATAATCCCTCCTGAGGTGTTTTACAGTGAATATGTCACCAGTTGCTGTGAGACTGGTGTGGGATACTTCATCCACCTCTCCTGGGACATTGCACTGATAGTGGGTAAAAAAGGGATTCGTTGTCACCACCACATCACTGGGTGTTTCTGCTTTGTTCCTCATTTTCCTTTTAATTCTCCATCAAGTGAGATTTTTACTACAGACTTCCTTTCCCTTCACTGGACTGATCTCCTTTCAAAAATAATCCACTCCCCAATACCAAGTGTTACGTGTACCTCATCCATCTCTGTCATGTCTCGCCCGCGTAGGAAGACACAAAGAAACAAATCTCCCTTTCAGAAGGGTTCAGCTGATGGCTTCGCGTCGCGCACTGTTCAAATCCACGCGCTAATTTTAGTGCTCTTCCAGTTGTGAAAGTGCTGAGAAGGTATTGGCACACGCGGGCAGAAGCTGCGTATTGGTGGTTCAAATAGGGGTGGAATGTATGGGCTCGTATTTTGAGCTTTTATCCTAGAAAGGATCGTTGTGATTATCTAAGTCTGAGCTAAGTCCTTGGAACTGCTCGGAGCTTTTGAGGGGTTTTGTTGTTTCTTTTTAAAAAAAAATATTACATGCAAGCATAATCAAACACTGCAAATTGAGACCTATAGAGTCATTGCCAACTGAAGCCATGTTAGCCCAGTGCAGAAAACTTTTGAAACTCGTTCTGAAGAGTTGTCATGATCTGCTTGAGCAATGCCGTGCTCTTTAGAAGTGATGCCACTACTTCAGCAGCCTGAGAACACTCAGCGATGAAGAGCGATGAGGGGTTATTGCAGCTTGAGCTGCTGGGAGATGTTAGTCACTTACTGTAAAAAGTGCTGAAGCAACACCTAAATGACTTGAGATCTGAGCCTCAGGGAATAACCTTAGAGTGGATTTGTTCTTAACTCTGCGTTGCCTTGTTTTCCTGACTTGAAAGTGCCCTCAACACTATTTGAAGCTGAATGTGGTGATGGGGTGGATGTGGTTTGGTGTGTAATACACTGAGACAGTGCCGGCCATGTCTTCCGTCACTGTGAGTATAGAAGACGCAGTCATGCTCCAGCTTCTCCCTTAGAAACTGATCCAAGTCAGTGCTTCATGGGGTTGAAGTAGGAGGTCCTGAAAAATAAAGGGAATGTATTTTTTTTTAATTAGACTGTACTCATTCAGTCCATTCCTCATCTCTGTTGCATGTAACTGTGACAGAGTTTCAGGCATCGGCAACAGATTTTAATTTAAACTTTTGCCAACTTTATATTTTCTTATGCAATTTACTTTTTAAAATTAAGAGCACATGTTTTCCTTCCAAATAACATGCGGTACGTTTACTGGCCTTTTAAATAGGCCAAAGTGAGTGAGCAACCTTCTTTTTTTTTTCCTTTCAAGTCTATTTTTTCACTACAGGCAAATTGCTGTGGGCTTATGACCCACCCTTTTTATGACACTATTTCAGCACAGATATTCTTAGTTAGAATTCTGAGTTATTCCTTTGAAACAGAAATAGAAATCAGCATCTCAGCTAGCAGTTTCTTCAGCTGTGGGATTGTCGTGTGCATACACATACATACAAGTATGCCGCGTAAATTCATTTGAAATCTCTATTCTGTCACACAGTTTACATATTTGTGAGTTTGTTCCATTTGGGATATTCTGTAAGCTAGTGTTTTCTTTCCTATTTGTTTTCCTGTGTCTGGATTAATAGACATTTTACAAAATGCTGCTGTGGCGTGGCCATCCCTGTGATTGCTATGAACTTTGGCACTCTTCATTAAAAAAGATACAGTTCTCTCTTATTTTTTTTGCTCATACCTATGCAAGAAAAACAAAGACTATAATATTTTGATCCATAAAAGACAGCAAGTAGCAAGGACCTGTCTTTATTTTTTACATTTAAGCCTTATGTTTAGTACAAGAGCAATTTGCTCTGGTGGACTGTTTTTATATTATATATACGTTTTATATTGCATGGATTTTTTCACAACTGAGAATTATGTCATCTTGTGTTTGTTTTTTCCGGATTTTTGCCTAAATCTAAGTCTAATAATAGTTTATTAAACCTGGCATGTGGAATAGCAGAGTCTTAGCGATGGAGACTTTGGGATTCATTTTCTTTAGCAGTTTGAAGATATCCATGTCACACAAAGTTGTCTTATGCAGCAAGTTGGTCGGTTGTAAGCTGCTTCTGCCAGGGAATTTGTTTATGGGAAAAAATAATCTGGCTGTGAGAACTAGACTTATTTTAAAGTAATTGACAAGAACTGTGTCTGTGATCCCCAATATAAGCTTTTTCCAGTCACTTTGGAGAGATTAGATGTCTCTTAACATCATCTTACTAGCAGTGAAGTTGCTCCAAAAGGACTCCTTTAATCATATTAGTTTCGCTGCCATCGCCCCGTCTTCAGATTCTTTCTTCTTGCCTAATAGAACCAAATCTGCTTTTGCCATCTATTAGGTCCAACATTAATGCTTCTTTGCATATTAATTACTCTTACTTTACCTATAACATTCAGCCCACGATCTCGTGGCTCCCCAGTTCTGAATATGAAGGCTTGAAGCTGCTACTTTTTCCATGTGGCAGTAGAAAACACTATATTGTGCTGTTTGATTTTCTAATGGCTTTCTATAAGAATTATTAAATACATGACAAAGTAAAGCAGAAACATCTAACAGTTGAGTCAGGAATTCACCCACTCTCTTTTTTGGCTTGTAATATGATTTATGAATGAATTTTCCCTGTATTAGAAGAAGTTGGCCTTGGCTCTTTATCCTAAATATTTTATCAGACTTCTGGGAAAACTTCTGAACAATGTGATAATGTGATGTCTTAGTTTCACTTATACAAGGAGAGGGGAAAAAAAAACCTGGTAGTGGAGGGGAAATGAGCTCTCAAACAGAACTCTTACAATTTAAAAGATATTTGTAACTATTCCAGGCAGGACTTGGATTGGAACAGTGATTAAAAACCACAAATGCTACGTATGTCAGTTTTGAACCCAGATCGTAACAACCTGGGGAAATTGTAACCATTATCTTCACTGACCTAGCATTTCTTTGCTTGAGTAAAACCCAGTTAGGCTATTACATTTTTTATGATCTTGAGATGAAACTATTTTCCAGAAGAATTATTAAAGTATATTGTAGATCATAATTATATACTGAAATGCACTTTATGTTTTTAATCTGTGTGCAGATTTAATAAAAAATTAACCATATGGAGGAAAAGATCAGGGAAGGAAGGAAAGGATCCAGTGCAGATTATACTATATGAAACACATATTTGAGATAATGCTGATAGAGCTGGAGCGTGTGGCGCATGTTATACTTGTGTGTACATAACGACATGCTCATTCCATCTCTAGGCAGACACACGCAGAATTTTACCTTTGACATGATAGGGAGTAATGCCAATGGGTAATTAAGAAAGCATGGAAGAAAAGTTGGTCCTGTGATACGTTTCTGAGATAGTTAATATTATTTAGTACATGTTACAGCTGAGATAATTGAAGGACACAACTGAAGGTTTGAGGGGGGACAACATGTCTTTTTTTGCACCGTAGAGTTCAAGTAGCTTGAAAAAATAGGTGAATTTTCCAGCTTTGAGTGTTCTCTCTCAGATCATGGTATTTGTAACAGTCTGTCTTGGGATATTAATGTGCAAGGCAATGTATCTTATGGTCATTAATTTCCCAACTTTGGTCAGAAATGAATGTTTCTTTTTCAAAGATTTCTAGTAATGTGGTTCTTGGAGACTGAAAATAGATGATTTAGCTGGATGCAAGACGGTATATTAACATTGTCTAAATTTCTAAAGAAGTGAGAGAAATCACTTTGGAGCTCTGGAATCAGTAACTGGCATTCTGAGGAAATGGGATCTTTAAATATATACAGTATTATTCACTGGATTTTCTTGTGCAACCTTTAATAAGCTTGAGCTGAGTCACCTGCATCTGCTTGGTAGAACTTCAATTTCTCATCTCAGTTTTATCACATCCTCTAGAAAGGAATTCCAGGGAACTGCAATGTTACTAGTGGAGCAGGGACGAAAAAGGGCCCAACACTGAGTTCTTTAGTGGAAATGCTCATTGTCAGAATTAAATTTATGAATGAAAGCGTGTATGTGCTCGCAACATCATAGGAGACAATTAGCTGTAGAGACAAAAGTTTTCTGTCCCACATGTGATGCTCCTGTACTTCATTTAAGAAACTCCAGAAGAACTGCAGTTAGGAAAGTATGTAGTGATGTAATACCCCGCCGAGGGCAGGCACCAAGCCGGCTCCCGCTGTCCGCGCCGCTCCCTCGTCCCTGCGCCTGATGCGCTGCCGCCTTGCGCGGCAGAGGGATGGAAGGATGATCTGTGATCAGATGAAAGGGTTTCCGAAGTCTCCTTCTTGCATTTTGAAGGTCATGTGTCTTATTTATATGTGTTTGCAGAGACTTAAGGGTTCTGTGCATCAGCCTGTGTCATCCTCTCTGGTTCCTCCACCCAAAGGAGGAGGTTCCTTGATGGGTCCCTGCTGCACGTTAGCCCGTTGTGGTGAAATACAGTCTCTCGTCCCTAGAAGTGACTGATAAATGATTGATGATACGCTTCTCTTTGGAAGGTGGCAGGTAATTTCTTCAGGAAAAAAAAAAAAAAAGAAAGGGCAGCCCCTCCAGAAAGGTAAATCTTCCTCCATCCACGCCTCGGGCAGGGGGGAGCTGAATTCATCTGCACGTATGAAAAGAAGTGGAAGAGCAATAAGAGAGGCCAAGAAACAGGATAGAGCATCCCGAGTCTGCTTCCTATACCAGCTAACAGCCTGCCTGAGAAAATCGAGTGGGTTTGGGTTTGTGGTGGATTGTGGGTTTTTGGTTTTCACTTTGTTCTTGTATTTCAGGTTATCTGTGATATGCAGAACCAAATTCAGAAGCTGCGAGAAGAGCTCATTCAGGTGAACGCTCAACAGAAGCAGCAGCTGCTGGAGCTGAGCCATCAGTGGGAAGAGGAGAAGCAGCAGGCAGCCCGAGACCATGAGGCAGTGGTGAAAAAGCTGAAAGTGGAGGCAGAAAAAATCACATTAGACCTGCAAAAGAAACATGCGGCAGAAACAGAGAAGGCCTTGGACAAGGTAAGATGTTCGGATAGGCATAGCAAAAACTGACCCCAAAAGTCAGATAAGCAAAGTTTTGCTGAGGAAGAGTGTTTCAGGGTCACTTGAGCTGAAAAGACAGACATATGCCATAGATCTGACATTGGATGCCCCCAGTATGGAAGGTTTGGGGGTTCTGTAGTGAAAGGTTTCCCTTTGCCCACGTAGCAGCAGTGGTCGCTGCTGCAGCTCTTTTCCCCGAGCGCCGTGCTGGGCAGCACCTCCCAGCCGCGGCGAGTGTGGAAGCGGGCTGATGTGCAGGGACCTTACAAATCCGGGTGATCTCAGAGACACAGCCAGCCAGAGGCTAATCACTTTTCCTTTGCTGGAACAGAGAGAGTAGAAAGGGCGGTTCTGTCTAACCGAGTTTTTTCTCCCTTAAAAAGAGGGAAGGTTCTTAAGGAGGAAAAAGTTCGGGCTAAAACTGCAAGGAAATTGGGTCTAGTTGCTAACAATGGCTGGTCTACTTTTGCTGTGCATCGGGTGAGCAGGGACTCTGTGAAAGGCTGGAAAGTAGAAATTAATGTTTCAGACACATCAAGGCTTCTCTCCCCATTCTGTTCAGCGGGGTCACTGGCTGCGCATCAGGGCTCGCTGAGCGTCCCCTTGTCCTGACGACTTGAATTCCAATCTTTCACCACATTAGGAATCATATGAGCTAAAACTTGTGAGTTTTATTTCAACAGCTAAACTAAAAATACCACCCTACTTAATATTTATGGTAGACACTGTGTATATGTAAGCAGATAGTTGTTGAAGCACCTTTTATGTGCGTTAACGCAATAGATCATGCATTTTGTCGCAAAGTGATGTACAGTGGCACAAATTAACAATCTGCACATACTGTTTGAACAGCCTTTGTGCAAGTGACATTTCATTTACCTGCGTCAGGTTCTTGGTCTGTAATTTTAAACAGCATTCGGCGGATTATGTTGGAAATCAGCCAGCCTGAAGCCATTAAAATGGCTGTGATCAACAATTCAGAATCTTTTCTGAATGTAAGGAAAGCTCCGCTTGGCATAATTATTTAAAGCCAAGGTCATAGAAAGTATTTAAACCTTTGAAATTCATCATTAAAGGATTAATTTTAACTCAGGAAGACATTGTCATTTTTGCTTAAAAATGGAATTTGAATCTCAATTCTTTTCTTTCTTTGATCTTTTTTTACATGTGTAGTATAGCAAAAGAAAAGTTAACTTCTTTACATCCTCAAATTAAAGTTACAAATAATCCTTCATAGGGCAATATCTTTAATAGTCTTGAATTGTCATTTCTGTCAGAAATACTTTTTTAAAAATTTGCTGGATTTTTTTCTCTTTTTCAGAAATATTGCTAATTTTAAGCTATATTAACTGCTATTGAATTTTTTTTAATTTAACCTACTTCCCTATTTTTACCTCTAATCAGAAAAGTACACGTTGAGTAAAAAGATAGTAGGGGAAAAGAGGTATCTTTCACATAAATGTGAAGACACCTTGCATTATCTTCAAATCTCCGTTTCCCATTCTGCTACGTTTCCAAATGCAGACCTGTAGAAATTGGCCACGAAGTCCCAAAGTTAAGAGCTGAAAGGGCAAACTCCATTTAAAGCTCAAAAGTACAGGTTCAGCTAACTTAGTTCAAAACTTGATCCTATTCCAGGTCACAGAACTTTGATGAAGGAGATTTTTATCCAAGAGGGGGAACAAAGCATCTTAATTGCAACGTGAATCTTGAAACTTGGTGTGAAAAGTAGTTTTATTTTTCTAGCAGATCTTGTTACCTTGAAATTTAGGACAATATGGCCAAAAAAAATTGTTCTCTAAATTTACTTTTTTCTGCCAGTTCTGTAAAGATTGCTTAAAATTCTGGGAGGAAGCTGAATTTCACTGTTTAGGCTTGGAGCATCTGACTGTCTAGGTTTTCTGAAGGTCAGTCCATTCCCAAATGAAGGATCTCTGTCCTCTCTGGTCTCTTTTGTGACTAACACTGGTTTCTGTGTGGATTGCTTTGTGTACTTGTGGACTGTCGGTCACGTCAACATGATGAAATACAAAAGAAATTGCTAATACTTCAGTGAAAAGAAAAATTGAGGTAAAAATGACTAGAAGGAGATGTAGGATTCGTATGGTACTGGCCTTCCCTGTAACCCTGCTGGGATGGGAAGGAGGAGAGCTGGAGGCAGAGTCGAAGGAGTTTTCATTGCAGGAGCACTGGACGTGTAAATATTTGTTGGCATTTGGAGACAGCTTTTTGAATATTTAGGGACACAATTTACGGAGGTTTTTAATCTTCTGTTGCTTAAAAATCTCAACCTTAAAGATAGTACGTTGTTTATTGTAGCATTTCAGTTGATTCGTTTTGTTGGTGATGGCAGCATACAATGCCAGGCAGTTGCTCGATAAGTGTAGTGCGGTAATGTTTTTGAATCGGTGATTCTGAAAGCGAATGTCTTTTGACAGTTGTTACATCTCCCAGTGAGGAATGGTAAGTGGGAAAATATTGTAACAGGTTGCCAAATGGCGCCGTGTAACCGGCGTGATAGGAAAAATAAACATGGCACCTGTGGTTGTGGAAATAATAGTAATGGTAAAAGTCCGTAATTTTCCAGTGACCTTCCCTGTTGCAGGTATTATTTTCAATGAAACACCACTTTCTTATAAAATGAGCTATAGCTGACCTGAACACGCGCGTGAGGAGCAGCGTTGAGCCTGTTGTGGCCACGTTGGGCAGCGCTGAGGCTTCTCCGTGCCAAGGGATGTCCCTGAGCTGCAGAACGTTGGAGAAGGTGCTGAGGACTCTCCCTGAACTGCGGGCAGAGGGCTTCTGTCACCGTGGTCCTTCTCACATAGAACCAGAGCCGAGGTGGCCCAGGAGCAGCTCAGTGTGTGCGGAGGTGGCTGCTCTCGCTGGGCAGTGCCCACATGTCTCTTCAGCCCCGGTCACACGTAGTCCCCTGACTGCTCACCTTTTAAGTCATAACCTGATGTTAATGTTAGAACACAGAACGACCGTATCAGACAAGGATGTCCTTAAGGTCAGATAAGCCGTGCTGGACATAAATCAGGGAAAAATTCAAGGTGATAGCGTAGAGAATTTGAAACAGCACTTATCATGTTCTTAGGCTTCAGTACTTTCATAATATGTTATCTGTCTCTGACATAAAAATGACTTGAGATTATCTTCAATTTATTTCTTGTCTATTAGTTAAGGAATCTTAAACATCGTTTCAGAAGAACACTTCAATCATGAATTTGTTTTAAATTAACTTACATTTCGTTATGTCACGTGATCATAGCATTTTCTGACGTGATGGTAATTTTATTTATTTCTTTTTTAATTTGAAATCATACTTCACAGAGATGAAATGATACATAAACTGTTTAAGAACCGGAGAGTACGTAGTGCTGTGGTTGGGCTCCTCTAGTGACTGATTTTGGCAGCGTCCGTTCCCAGCCTGAGCACTGACCAGCCAGGTGTAACGGAGTGTGCAAAGATTATGAGCATTGTCCAGTTGGTCAGAAATTATTAAAAGCAAGAGACAAACAGCATTTCTAAGTGCGTGCAGATGTGGAGCTTGGCTAACACAACTGTTTGTAATGTTCATCTGTGGTATTTTCTTGGCAAAGAAAATGAGCGTTCAGAAAGCATGACCCGAGCAGAGCAGTAGACATGCTCAAAGGAAACAACCTTGGAACACTGAAAATATCTCATAAAAAAAAGCTCTCTTTGAATAGCGCACATGAGTAGATTGGAGTGGGAGAAAAATGTTTGGGTTGGTTTTTTTTCTTCCTCTCTAAATAATTTTCAACACTGAACTTTTTATTGACTTCTATATTTAAAGGGATATTTTGACTCATCCTGTTAAATCTTTATGCAGGTTCCAAGAACATCTAATTCTTTTTCGGTGCTGCTTTTCTTGTGGAGAAGTAATTTACATTTTTGTGTATTGACTGTACTGAACGCACATGATATTTGATTCCAGGATAAGGCTGTAGTCAAGAAAAAAAATAGTTCAGCACTTGACTGCAATTCTTCTGACTCCAGTACAATTGTGAAATGCTTCACTCTGGAGAGATGGGACTCCAAGATGGCATGCAAGGTGGCCAGAGCTGTGCAAATTGTGCTTGTAGACTTTAATGATGTAGCAGATGGTTGTACTCTGAGATTTATTTATTATTTTTTTTAAAAAGACATTTACAGTGTTTTCTAGTCTATACCTGTTAGAATCACTCCACCTGTGTCTGGTGGGAAGTCCACATAAAAACGGATTTCATCCGTTAGGAATTGGAGGTTAAGGTCACTGTGTAAATGACTGCTTCCCTAATTAAGAATAGTTATTCTATATAATAATTATGTTGTAATATAAAGTTTTTGTAACAAAATCTGCAGTGTCCTATAATCGGATGCTTAATTTTTGAGCGACTTCTACATGGCACACAGTTTGCAGAAAAGGTACTGATAACGTGCCCTGCAGAGTGTTTCAGTCCTGATTTTAAGATCAATCTTTGTGATGCTGAATTTAATTAACGAGCAAGTCCAGCCCTAGGCTGCAGTCCGGTTGGACATCCTCGTTGGATGTACACATACTGCATGTGTAGGGATAGCCTGAACTCACAGTATCTGTTCTGGCATAATTGTCACTACTCCTGCAGATGATATCATACAGTTCAGCACCGGCAAAGAGATAGAAGATGAAGGGAAAGAAGATGGCGTTTTCAGATATTAAAGAGATGCTCCAAGAGGTACTCTAACCAAAGTATAGAGTTTTCCCTAAGCAGTTAAGTTACTCTTATGCGGAATGAGAACTGCATGCTTTCCGTTAACTTACGTTGTTGGGTACTGTCTCTCTAGCTCTTGTTCTTCTCTGCCAACTCTACATTTCATTAACTACCAAAAATTGTTCCATCTTTGTCTCTAAGACCTTCTGGGAATGGGACCATCTCTGCAGCAATTCTGTAGGCTCCTACTTAGACTTCTTAGCATAATGGAGGCTTTGATCTGAGTGACGCTTTTCACTTCATTAACTTGAGCGCTAATGGCCATGGCTTCGTTTATGTGAGCATCCAGTGAACTATTTTCACAATTGTTGCAGTGATACCCTGCTTATTTACATGGGGTCAGATAGGTCAACCATAAAATGTGGACACGTATTATTCCTGAGTATAATGATACCATTAAATTGGTATCTAATTATGATGTAAATGTATGTTTTTCTCCTTGCTGAGCACGTTCAGTATCTCTACCAGTTGTCGTGCAAGCGCCATTTTTTTTAGATAAAAATTTGTCAATGTGTTTTGGGGGGGTTTTTTGCATCTATTGCATAGATTCTTTTGCTTAGGCCTTAGATATGAATAATCTAAAGAGCCTCTAAATCTTACCAAGAAGAGATAGGTGTTTACAGATGCTCTTATTTTTTTGCATTATAATCCAAGAACTGTTGTCTATGATATTATCTCTCTGTTCAAGAGGAGTAATACACTTGTTAGTTTTGTGTTGTAGAGTCTGTGTACATTTACTTACATTTGATTCTTCAACGTTTCTGACATGGTGCTTGTGATTCACCAAATAATAGTGTTAAAAATGAGCATAGCACTTGGTGGATGTTTCAGAAATTATGCCAAAAGCCTACAAGAAAAAATAAATGCATTTCAAAAAGAGAAAAGATTTATGTAAAAAAGATAGTGTATGTTAGCACAAGTAGTGTAGATTATTTTATCTGTCTTTATAATACTTTTACAGCAAATCTTGCAATAAAATTTTATTCACAGGTGAGGGAAGAAAAACAGTTTAGTCTCTAGTATGTCTCCTTCTCCACTGCTGCTTCTTATTCCTGCAAAGAAAAAGAAAGATGATAGTGGACCAGGAACGTGGTCATGGGAATTGCATCATCCCTTAGGGGAGCCATTTGGAAGTGACTGCAAACAGCAGAGCCAAACACGAAGAAAAACATGGTAGAATAATCTCAGGGATACTCTCAAATGAGACCAAACCTACTGGAGATATTTCAAAGCAATAGTTTCAGTTACTCACAGAGAGTTACTCTGCTTCTACCTCCTTAAAAACTAAAAAAAAAAAATCAGAAAAACAAACCAGAAAACAACAAGTAGGTGGAACTGTGGAGAAAAAGATGCACCCATGAGCATTGGGCTTACTTTTTGACACCTTCGTTAACGTTTAGAGAGGAGGTCAAGCACCATTGTTTGCATTCACAACTAACACCATAGGGTTAAAAATTAAAATGACTGGTGTGGTACTGTTAGGAAATGAGAACCAGACACGAAGCAGCATAATTGAGCTAAATGATAAATTATGACAAAATGTGGAATTAAAAAGATAGCTTTCAACAGGACAAGGACTGATACAATTAAGGCTCTATCACATGACCTGTCTTTCAGCACACTTGATTCACTCCCTATCACATCAATTATAGTTAGTTGGTTTAGAAGTTTGGTTGGGATTTTGGGGGTTACTTTTTAGTTTTTTAACCTACTGGTATTTGTCGGAGATATCTATCTAAGGAGTGTTCACAGGTGGAGTTTTTTGCCTTCTTTGTCTCCTGTTTCTTTTTCAAGTCCATGTCCAAGCACCACTTCTAGCTCTGCCACACCGGGACACTCACTGCTTTTTCTCAATTCTATAACTTCGAGGATGTATGTTCATAAAATCAAAACTCACAAAATCATGGAGGTTGTGGATAAGGTGAATGCTGAATTGTTACTTACCACCCAAGAGCTTGGGCATAGTTGGTGGAAACTAAGAAGAGATGGATTTAAAACTGGTGAAAGGATGTACTTCTCTGAACAACAGGTAGCGGCTGTTGGGTTTAGCAGATGGATTTCCATGGGGGTTGTGAGGGCAGGTCTTACCAGCAGGTTCAAAAAAGGATTAAACAGTTTTATGAGCAGCATGTTCATAACTAGTCATGAATGGGAATAAGCTGGGATTTAACTTCTGACTTCCCTGGCAGGGCAACTGTGGGTGCTGGGCGATACGAGGGGCCAGGTTTATGCAACATCTGGAGAGGACAGGGGGCTCGGTGGCCCAGGAGCCTGGCGCTGGAGGATGTGCCAGATGTTTCTAGAACAACTGTCCTGGTTCAAAGTGCAGGAGGCTTTTCCAGTGGCAGAATGACTATTCTAATTATTTTTTCAATGGTTTCCTGAGCCTTTCTTCACTATCCAAATGAACTGTAACACACCAACTTTATCTTGTGATACACAATTGCTTATTATTTTAACTTTATTGAATATTTTTTAAAGCCCAATTGAATCATTACCTCATTCCCCTTCCACCCCCTTTATTTTTCCACAATACTATGTGACTTGGAGAAGATTGATTGCACGTAGGGTACAGTTTCCTCTAATTTACCAAGTTAACTTATCTTTACGTCCCATAGTACATTTTAACCCTAGGAGAAACATTGGCTGTTTTCCAGTATGGTAGCTGATTGCAATGTGAGATTACTTTTTTGGGTTTTTTTAACAACTTGGCCAATTAATTTTTAGATTGTTTCAGGATTATTGAATGAGTACCACCTGGTCTGGGTGTCTAGCCAGGGCTGAGGACAGATCCCACAACCAATGCCCTGTTACTGGATCCCAGTACCAACAGCGATCGCTGCTGGTTTCACTGGGGCTCGTTCATGGTTTTCTTTCTGCAAACAACGAACTGGTGTTCGTTACTTGTAATTAGTAAGTACTAAGTGGAGTTTTCTCCTTCATCCAATGCCATGAGCTTCATGTTCTTTTCTTTGAAGTTTCTGGGGTAACACCCTCCTTACACAAAGACTTTCTCAAGCTCCCCCAGACCCAAGAATCAGCACAAGCCAAAACAAAAGCTGCCCCATGGAGAGGGTCTAGCACATCCCTGCTTAGGCCAGCATTTGGATATCTGAATATTTTACTATAGTTTTTTTTTAAAAAAATACTCTGTTATCAAGACCAAACTAATATAAAACATTTTTATTGCATATTTAAGTTGTGGCACAGTTCGAAGATGTTTACACTTATTTGCTCTTTCTTCATATTTTTATAACAGAGAATGGCTGCAGGTGGTTAGGGTTTTTTTTTCCCCCCCTTTTTGTAGGGGAAGGAGTGTTTAGGAAATAGGGAAGGGGTAAAACAATGTTATTAGTCCTTCAGAGTCTTTACTGTGAAGAAACAAAAGTGTTCCAAAACGACTTGCTTACAGCTGCAGAACGTGTTGTGGAGTAAAACCCACCTTCATTAAATGGGTGAGAAAGAATTCTAATTGTTTTGAAGTTCTTGTGATCAGTCTGCATGTGCTTCATTGTAATATGATACTAAAGTGCCTCAATTATGGTTTGTATATTTTGGTGCCAGGAGGTTTTTTTCTTATGCTAAATTATTAAGTTCTGTCAGCTGCTGGGCTGTCATATAGAGATACAGTAAATCACATTATATTTTGTCATGGATTACACAGAGCAATAAATTTGGGAACAGAGATCAAAGTAGTTTCACAATCACATCTGAGTGTAGGAGGGGTGTTTAACTTGTAGAAAATCTGATTTAGGTGAAACTGTTGCAGTTCTTGTGTGAATTTGAAATGAATTTGAATGTTTGCTTGAAAATGAATAAGGTACAAATCCCCAAAAGAGTTCTTCTGTATTTAGTTCAGAGGAGTTAATCCTGACCTACAGCTGCAGGATGGAGAGCGGATAAATAATTAAACATTGGGAATGTTAAGAGTCTCGCAATGTCTTATTTATGTTTTTAATTGCTTTCATGATTGAGCAATATATTCCATTCTCTTTTTAATTGGGACTTTGCTGGACTTGCACATAGTTAGTCATCGTCACAGTAATGCTTTCTGGCTCCGTGAAGTTGTCGTTCTTTTGGGGAAGCTTTGTTGTATTTAAAACTACAAAAAGTAATCCAGCATAATCTTGCTAAGGAACACTGATTGCTTCAGATCTTAGATTTGTTAGGGGATTTTGTCATATTTTCGCTGTTTGCCTTTCCAACTGCAGAAGCTTAACTTTGGCTGGGCTCTCATCTAGTGATGTAACTTAGTAATACCAAGTTAACTTAGCAACACCGAGTCTCTCCTTTTGTTTCCAGTTTTCCTTCTATTTAATAAAAAGATTCTATCTCAAAATGATACATACATAGGATTTTTTTCTAGCTCTTATCTTCCAAACACTTGCTTGTTATTGCCACAAAATTCAACTTAAAACAGCAATGGAGAATCTAAAAAACCTGAAATCCTTATTCCTCTATAGTCCTTTCATGAGCCTTGTAGTATGTTCTTGGCAAAAACAAAGGCGTGTAAACTCTGCTGCTACGTAATGATAAAGTGCGTGGCTCTCAGAAATCTCCGATATTGTAAAGCTCCCGTTAAGCTGCCTTAAACTGAGTCAAGTCAGGGACCGGTGTCACGTCTTGGCACGGTTGTCTTCTATTTGTGGAGGAAACTTTAGCTTTGACTTGCATCTTCAAATGTGTTTAGCAGCCTGCCCCTTCCTGATTTTACTGGGTGTCAGCTGTTCGGGCACCAAAACCATCTGGGCATGAGTGATAGAAGATATTCTGTGAACTCCTTTATGTTAGAGACCCAGAGCACCGAGCGAGCGAGGAGCCTGCGTAGCAGAGGTGCTTGGTACTCCTGATGAATAAAGGCAGCTTATAAAAACTCAAATCGTTCCCGTTGGGTGCGTGTTTTATTTGTTAAGGCTTTGAAAAAGTGAACGCCACCGCTTTTGATATAATGTCTTAAACCCACTTTATATAACCATCTTAATTTAGTGAGACAGAACACAAGAAAACCAGGAAATGTTAAAAATCATAATCCAGGCGTGTGTTTGTGCTCCAGCAGATTTAGCTGCGGGAAAACTAGGCTTCAGCACCCTAGTGTGGAGAGTGTTGCGGCCTCAGCATACTCACAATGTCTACTCACTTTGTCTTATTTGAGTGTTGAGCAATAGAAGGAACCATATCATAATACAAAAGCCACCTGCCTCCAAACTGCTCAGCCTCAATGTCACAGAACATCTTCGGATTAAACTATAATTCGCCGTCTGTCCTTTTGACGCCTGATGCGTGCGTCAGCACTGTCTCATAGGTAGTTAAGGTATTGGAACAATTTCACGTGGCAAACCTGGTCTATTAATCTGGTTTTAAAACTTTGTGTTGTACACAAAGTTTGTATTTTAGACCTAATCACGCAGTTGTTTTTGAATGAGGTGCCTGGTTCGCTGCAATATCCAACAGAAATAGGTGTTAGTGACACTGGGAAATATATGCTCAGTAAATCCATTTAGATGAAGCTAGTAATTGGGTACCAGTGTAAGGATGGTGTAACTTTGGCATCAGACTTATTGGAAGAGTTCAATGTCTTTAAGTTCTCTACGTAATTTCAGAATGATTAGAAATACACTGTTAGTTTAAATTAAAAGACTGGAAATCCAAGTTTTCGCAAAGCATGAACTGCACAAGCGGTGTTTCTGTAGGCTCACGTTAAGCACAGAATTGCAATATACTGCAGAAGGGCAATTCCCTATACAGGTAGAGTGTCAAATTCGTTTCTTTTCATTCTTGGCTTTTTCCCAATGAAAAGTACTTAGCACATGAATGAGAGGGGTTTTTTCTCCTAAGGATGTATGGTTAAAGAAAAGAAA
The DNA here is from genome assembly GCF_000703405.1 of Apaloderma vittatum. Taxonomy (NCBI): domain Eukaryota; kingdom Metazoa; phylum Chordata; class Aves; order Trogoniformes; family Trogonidae; genus Apaloderma; species Apaloderma vittatum. The sequence goes on from NW_009721243.1 coordinate 37,323, forward strand.
AAGAAACTAGATTTATAGACCTACAAAAGTGGAATGTAAAACAGAATATTAATAGGATTTGTGAGTATGACAGATTGGGGGTTCTATCACTCATTTTCAAAACCCTTGAAGTCATTTAGTACTTGACTAATTATTCTGTTAACACCATTTTGGGTATTGAACTATTTTTAATGGTCTTTTGGGTGGCTCAAATCGCATATTTGAATTGGTGTGCTATTTTCGCTGTTACCCAGAGATTCAGCTTTCCGTGAGGTATCTGATGGGTGGGGAGAAGAGTAGAAAGAACAAGAGCATTGGCGCAGGAAGTCGCCCACTGTCAGGATTAGAGGCACATAAAGAAAATACGTGTTTGAGGCTTTGGGGTCGAAATGAAATTTTCATATACAATGAGATGAACTTAAAAGGTGATCTGCTAATCTCTGAAGTTTAAAAAGATACTGCGCAGAGTGTTTAACCTACTTAATAACAAAAATTGCTATGGTTAGCCATTCTAAAGGTCATTTTCTTTTGACATCTGTCAAATTACACAATCTTGAGTTTTGGTACAAAGCATAATGCTGTCAAACTTAAATAGAAATATTCCAGAATGTGGAGTGGTGTGTTGTTTTTTAAGGTAAATGGGCCCCATTTACATTAGTTCTTTGATGTTAAATTCTTTGCTGCACATCAGAGAACAGTTGCTTCTTCCCTGGAGCAAGTTTTCTTTCTTCTCCTTCCCCCACCCTTTGATTTCTTTCCTTTTTTTTTTTTTAGTTTGCTTACACTTTTATCTAACTAATTATGGAGGATCAGCTTATGTATGGCCATCAGTTAGTTGCAGGCATTTTGAAAAATGATTATTTCGTAACTAGTACCCTCACTAGATTCTTACATGTACTTTTCTCTTAGTGAATAAGGGTGTGTTTATATAACCCTCTAGTTTGCGAGTTATGTTTGTGGGAGTTGTGTTTGTTCATGTTTTGAGGAGGTCAAAATCAAATAGAAACACTACTGAGCGGGGCACAGAACTGTAAATCATAGAGATGAACAGGATTGCATGGTGCATCCTTAACTCTTACACATCTGCCCACCTCTGGCTTGCAGGACTTAGTTTTCCTACTAATTTTGTAGCAGAACTGAAATCGTAACTTTCCGTCCAAAAAATCACCATTCCAAAGCTGGAAGATAGTCCAAGATTTGTACCCTTCCAAAAAAATTCTTAACAGCTACGTTTCTGATGACCATTCCAGATGTCCTGAATGCCTCCATGGGTGGTGCTGAGCGATGAAGTTGTCCCTGTGCCGGCCAGCCCCGCAGCGCACCTTGAGCTGCTGTCGGCTCCAGAGGTGGCCGTGCCGGTGAGGGCATATGTTCCAGCAAGTGGCACTAGAGCTAAAAAGTCTCCTCTAATACATCTTATACCTTAAAACCAACATTTAAAAACTTTGTAATTAAGGTAGGACCATTGTATGTTTTTGCGGCATGACCCCGTCGTAGATCCTTTGCTCTTTTATTCTTAGTGATGCGGTTCTGTTTCATGAAAGGAAAAAGAAAAGAAGAAAATCAGACTGTGTTAGAAGAGCATCCATTAATTCCGATACCACATCTGTAGTGCTAATATCTTTTTTAATTTTTATGTGAAGTGTTCTGTTGATGTCGGTGCAATTTTGCTCAGCAACCACAATATGATGCTTTAAGGCTTGTTATAGAATTATAGTTGGCTTTTAAAACCAATTAACTGTAACAAGGACGTAATCTTTTTAATGTGAAAGTCTTCACTATGTAATGTAAAATAACTGCATGTGAAATTGTCATAATCAGATAATTTTAGCTAAAATGTGTATTAACTGTGGGAAACTAAACAGAAGTTAATTTTTGAATCAGTGGAGTTCCTCTATGACTTATCCAATTTAAACCTTTTTATTATAAAAATGGGTATTACAATTGATATTTCTGACAAGTTTTTGCCAAGCGTGTATTTCAACAGCTACTTCTCGCGCACGGAAAACTAGTTTAAGACCATTAACTACATTTGCAGCGCTGCCCATTGCTATAAAAAGACTCAGACTTTAATGAATACTGGCTGACCCTCCAAATGTTCACCTTCCAGTTGGATTCTTATTCATTATGTTTCTGAAATAGCATGTAACCTGAAAGTGGAGGAGTGCCCTTAAAATAATACAGAAGCAGCTTGTACTTCATACAACGTAGAAAAGAAGGAGCCCAGGAAACTGCTGCCTGGGTACACCGTGCCAGTTTTAACCTTCCCGTTTGTCAGGCTAAATGTAATATAAATCATCTGCGGTGTTCACTGTACACAGTTAAACATATTTACTTTGCTCTAAGTCATTCCTTAAAAAAAAATAAAAATGAAAAGGTGCTCTTTTGTGCGCAGCAGTGCTGCATCTGCCCCAGGGGAGAGTAGGTTTATGCCTCCCTAGGCTGCAAAGCAGTGGCCTGTAGTTGAGGGGTATTAAATGAGTTCAGTCATGATTTAAGAAGGAGAAGTTTAATGTTTCGGCAGTAAAAGGCGACAGTGGAAAGGAGTATTCCTGTGCATCACCATGAATTAGATCCTTCCACCTGACCGGTGGGCTGTAACTGTAGCAGCTGCCTTCTGCAGAGCTCCGCTGGTGCTGCCCACGCAGCTTGTCCTGGTGCGAGACCTGGGCAGCGTTACAGGTCTGGAGAGAAAAGCTGAAGTCAGCAGGTGGCTGTAGTTTTTAGTGCCACAGGGTCAGCATAGGCAGCTTTAGACAGCCAGAGCTGGTCTAAAAGTGGTTTTGCCATCTCCAGTGGAGGTGTTGGTAGCTCGGTACTTCTGAAACTCAGACCCCTCCAGTCTGGATATTTGGGACTGCAAGTAAATGCGAGAGTTTGTGGCTTGTTGATGACGACTTAGAAATATTTTCCTAATTGGAATTTGTTAAAGCTATTATGAGATAAAATGTTATAATTGCCTTTAAATAAACTGATAGGATATACTTTCTTTGCTTTCAGTTAGGACTAAACCACTGAAATGCATCGTATCTCTGTCCTGTCTGGCAGAGGTCATCTTGGTTCTGCTCAGTGGGAACAAGCAAGCTCTGATTTGTTTATGGAAGTTTTAAGGGTTTTTTATTATTTATTGGGATTTATTCTATGGGTTTGGGAGGTTATAAAGCTGACTGTATGAAAGATGAAGACTTTTACCCCAGGCAAGTTGAGTGAGAGCAGCTGTAACGTGATCTCCTGGGCAGTGCCTTGCCGGCTGGTGTCTCTCCCTTTCTGAGTATAACAGTAATTTATACTGTTACTGAATTCTTTTTGTTGGTTTGTTTTCCCTAGAGATAAACTGGCATTTCAATCACTTTATGATATGCAGTGGTGGTAAAATGTAATCTGAAACAAGACGACAATTCGGCGGAAAGAGCGTTAACATGGGTCAGCTTGAGTACAAAGAGAAGCGGAGCAGGCGTAGCTGCTTCTGTTTTACTGCTCTTGTCACTTGTGCAGCCCCACGATATGCCCTTCCAGTGCTCGTGGCACACACTAAATGACAAACATAGATAGAAGTGGAATTTAACTTGTCTGCTGCTCCACAATTCTTATACGTACACAGTTTTAAGCAAATAGCTAATGCTATTATCTCTATCTATTGAAAAAAACAACCAAAATGCATTCTCAAAATTATGCGCAAATGTAATAATTGGTTCTGATTAACCTTTTTCATAGTTGGTTTTTTTTTTGGTTAGTACCAACAAACTGATGGAAGACAGACCTCCATATGTTTCATGATCTAGGAATCTGAAGGGATTTGAGATCTTCAGTTGAAGTATCGTGCAAACTTTAAGATTATTTTTAAGTGGCTGTAATATACTTATATTAAGCTGCACCATCCCTAACTGCCTGCCTTGTACAGGGTGATTTGAGCCCTTGGTGGTGATTCACAAACACCCTCTGCAACTTTAAGCTCTTAAATTTATAGGCCGGTAAAATCAATAAGGCTATTTGCTTGACTGAAATCGCTGCTGTTTGCAGAAATTCAAGTTTTAGTCTTGCAACTGGATCCAAGCAGGGTTCAGAGGTTTCAGGGGGGTCTCCACGGCTTCTGTGGTCCCCCCAAAACGCGCGCTGGCACGCAGGCAGCTGAAGGGGCTGAAGGTGTCTGTGCGCCGTAAAACCAGGGACAACAGATCAAAGATGTGAACAGGAGGTCAGAGAGGTTTTGAAAACTTAATCAGCTTAAATTTGCTTCAGAACTCGACTTCGTAATATTCTGTCCCCCTAAGAAAATATTTTTCTAAGACACCTGTCCTCAGGTTTTAGATCCAAGAACACGAGAGCACTTAGCAGTTCATCTGAGGACAGCATTTGGAGACTGGTCTATTGATATAATACCGTGGCTCTTGGCAAGAAAAATAAAAACCAGAATTGTGTCCTGAAATTAAACTGAGTTTTGTTGCTGTTATTGTTATCTAGTTATTATGTAATTATTTCAGAAATTAAACCATTTGATGGAAAAAATTGATTTTCCCCAGAATTATAGAAATATTTACTTATTGGATTCCGGTATGACAAAGCAGCCTTGTTTCCAGTTCGGTTTATGCTTCATTTCTGAGTTGTGAAAAAAAAAAAAAATGCTAGGAGAAGGAAAGAGCTCTATGTCCGAGAGCTCCTGGTTGGGTCGATTTCCAGTGCAATCACCACCTTGAAGTGGGAGGGGATGTGAGATTGGGCAAGAGGCAGCTGCAGACGCCAAGCTGAGCCATGAAGGTGTCATCTGTGTCGTGTCGTTCCCTGGCAGCCTTCTCCCTCCCTTCAGAAACGAAGTCACCCTGATAAATTTGTGTGTGTTGCCTCCTTCCCCTGCCACACACACTCATTCGCTCTTCTCTGCAGATTTAAAAAAAAAATAAAATAAAAAGTCTTTATGTTTTTCTAATAATTGGCACCAGAGGTACGATTTCTCCCCTCTTTCCAGCGCTGAATCGCTGGCCCCAGATCAAAGGCAGGCCCTCGCGGTTTTTTGGCCGCCGCAGAAGGGCGTTGGAGCTGGCGTGGGGCCCGGCCGCTCGGCGATCGGCATGCGGGTGCGCTGCCAAGCGGAGGGGTCGGTGGCAAAGTGTCTGTACGCGTTCTTCATCCCGGCTAATCCCGTTGTCTTTTGTGTGTGTGTGTGTGTGTGTTTCAGGCAAACAGCCGGCTGAAGCAGACGGAGAAGGAGTGCAGTCAGAAGCTGGCTAAGTCCTCACAGGTAGGTAGCGGGAAGGCGGGAGCCTCGCCCGAATCCTTTGGATTTGGAGACGTGATGAAAAGTGTGATTATGTCTGCGCTTAAGCTTCAGGCTTGACAGTCAAGAGAAGCCATTTCCCACATCAAACATCCGGCACCTTTCTTGCAGATCTTAACCGTTTCAAAAACACAGAGCATTCCACCAACTAGAAGAAGAGGGCGGGTCTTTTGGAGTTCTAATTTCCATCTTTCTCATCTACCTGTTCATCTCCTGAGGACCAGAGAGAACTGAGCCCTCCCTCAGTGGAAGGGGAAGGCGAGGTGCCCCATCTCAACTCGTAAAATCCAGCCTTGTGTTTCGCATCACAGGATGGTGGGTGCCCACGAAGCCATCCTCATCCTCGTTACTTCGCCAGTTCAGCGTTTCTGCCCAAAAAACACTTGGAAGAACATTGGTGTTCTGAAAGCAAACTAGTTTTGATTTGAGTTTTTGTTCCTCAGAGTACTCTTTGGAACGTGAAAGATGTGTGTTGAATTTCTGCACGTACCTAAAAATGATAAGACAGGGTGGGTTTTAAATATTTCAGCTTTCGATTTGATGAACAGGCGGTGGTCAAGTGTGAGAAATGATGGAGATGCAACCAGAAGTTAAGCAGTTAATAATAAAAAAATTGCCACGAGGATTTCTGTGGAGGTGTCATTCTTCACATTCCTCCCAGCCGTGGCAGAATGACAGCCTTTTCCTTGCAAACTGTTTTCAGCTATAGTAATGATAGTCTAATAATACTCTTAAAATCAATAAAAACACTACAAAGAGTGCTTTAGAAGCCTCCAAGCTAGGCAGAGTGAGACCTAGATCAGCCTCCAAGCTAGATCAGTGAGACAATGACAAGAAATTGCAAACTATATTGCAAACACTAAAATACTTTAGAGCTCCTGATTTCAGCTTTTCAGCTCCTTTTGTGTCTCATTGTCTGTAAAATTTGCCCAAAATTTTGGCTTTAGTTATTTCACTGAAAGATCACTGGACCGTCACTTATTTTCACACATTTTTTTGAGACTCTGTGTTTTCTGCATGTTTACTTGCATGCAGAGAGGTTGTGGGGTCTCCATCTGTGGAGACGCTCAAAACCCGACTGGATGTGATGCTGAGCAACCGGCTGTGGGTGACCCTGCCTTGAGCCGGTCCCTTCCACCCTCCCCAATCCCAGGACTCTCTGAGAAATGGGAGAGAATACTCTCCGAAACGCCTTTTGAGTAATTTGTCGAGAGGGTTTTCTGCGCACGCTGTGGCCGGCACACACACACGTCACATGGCAGGGCTGTTTGGCACAATAAGGGAGTTTCACCCTGATGTCTGAATTTCTTTACTCCTGTGGGTTTGAATCAAATCCCCAAAGTTACTTGAACACAGGGTTTTTTTGTAGCTCGGTATTAATAATAGGTCAATTGCAACTTTTCTTGTGGTCGTGTTGCTGACAACATCTGTCTAATCTTACTCTCCATGGCCTCTTGGAACATTTACTTTTAACACCCACACAGAGAAGATATTTCAAGAAATTTCCTCTGAAGTTTATACAAAGTAAACAGACTTTTTTTTTTTCTTTTTTTTTTCCTCTGAAAAGTCCTGCACAAAGCAGATCTTTCTCCATCAATTCATGCTGAAATTTCTTCACATGCATTTCAGAACTCCTATGCTAGTCTGGGGTCTTAACCCAGTAAAAGCTTTAAACTTCACTTTTGTGTTATATTAAGGGATTTGTTATTTTGTTTTCTTTTTAAAAAGTAACAAAATGGAACATACACAAAGCGATAAAGGTTTGCATGGCCTCGAGTTGTTATCTTAATAATTTATATGATCCATCGCTTTCTTGCTGCATGTGCTAGGCACGTAGCAAAGCCAAATTTGTGCAAGTTGTGTCATCTCAATGATGATATAAATTGCAAAACCAGTGATACTGCTTAATTCTGCTTAAAGAGCTACACCTATCCAGGTTATCTTTAAACTTTGGCCCATTGATCTCATTAAGAGCAAGGAGCCTTCCTCTCGATTGGTGTTTTAGCTTTTTGAATATGTATTTGTTTTCAGAAAAGGAATACAGAAATATCCATGTAGGTTTTACTCATGATCTTTGTTGCTCTCTGGAGTTTTCAGGTAGTGAAACAGATAAATGAATTTACAGTGGAGTTTTAATCAGTCCTTTTCCCCTTCCACAGTGATTCTAGTATATTCATTTGTTAGAGTATTTCTTGTTATATTAGTCCTGTCCTATTAGTAGTTCTAAAAAGTCCTCATTTTTTTAAGAGCTGCGGCGTTAGTATAGTTCAGTGTTTCTCTACCAGCCAGGAGGCTTTGCAAACACGCAAGCCTGAGCACTCTGCTAGTCCCTCTCTGAACTGCCTGTGTGCTGAAGTGCTGTTAGAATTAGATTATATTATGCTGCTACAGCAGCTTAACCTTAAGCTTGAATATATACATTAAAGTCAGTGACTCTCTCGTATGTTTTAAGTGCTTTGGTGGGGGATGACTTACCTGTCAGCATAAAGTTCAGTGAACATGCCTGCAGGATCAGGTTTAGTTATGACTTTCCACAGAGATAAAAAAGGTAAAACAAGTACATTTCAACAATTCAAGAGCAAATCACGTAAAATGTCTATAAGGGTCCCAGATATTAAGTCGGGTCCCCACTGTATTGCTAAACAGAATATGCTCATTTCAGCAGCTCGGAAATTTCACTGTCAAGTTTAAATTTCAGTCTAGTATGTAAATTTGGTGGGTTTTGTGTTTTTTTTTCTCTGGAGTATCAAGCTCTAAAGTATCTCTCTAGAAAACGAACACCACCTTCGCTATGTAGATTTGCTGTACTGGTTTCAGCGCAGTGGAACACTGCAAACATGCTCTGTTTTGAAGATCACAGATGTGCTTTGTTCTCATGAGTAAATATTTTGGAATGTCGTAGTGGAAAACCCATCCAAATATTTTGTGTTCAGCAGTTTTTGTCATTCGCAGCCTTACTCTATTCCTTTTTCTCTGCATGGAGTTTCATGCTTGCTCACAGTGTGTAATATGTTAATTTAAAATATTTAGCTTGCGCAGCACAGTTTGCCAATGCCATGCTTGCAGTGAGTATAAAAACATGCAAAATACATGCCTTTTACTGACGAGAGATTTAGCATGCTGTTTTCTTTTTAGATCATAGCTGAACTTGAGACAACCATTTCCTCTCTGACAGAGGAGAACAGCCGGCAGCAGCTTGCCGCAGAGCAGCGGCTCCAGGAAGTTGTACAAAAGTTTGAAGATAAGAAGCAGCAGCTGATTACAGATAATGACAGAGCAATCAAGGTAATCTGGGGATTTTAGTCACTGATGCTACTGGCTGCCTGCGTGTAATTAAAAGTTCTGCGGTGGGCAGATGAATGCAGGTATCGTTCCTGTTCGCACAGCGCTCACTAATTCCATTCACTGGACCTGGACTTTGATGTAGCTGATGACTCAGGCTCTCTTTCCTCTCCTTGATCACACGTGTGCCTGCGTGAAACGTTGGGGTTTGCTGAGTCTGATCCATCCATTTCAGTCACATACTTGAAACTTTCCGGTTCTCTTTCTTTTAATACTGACTCGGATACTTTATGGTTGGCCTCAGTGATCTCAAAGCTCTTTTCTAACCTAAGCGGTTCTATGATTCTATGATTTTAACAAATCTTCAGCAATTTTATACAGTGCTTTCAGTACTTGGGGAAAAAAAAAAAAGGTGAAAAATGTGCAGGCTGAGTTGCTGCCACCTGCGAGCCAGCAGTATGGCATGGGCTCCAGCTTTCATAAGGCAATCACACCTTTTGTATTTAAGGCAACAGTGAAGGAAAGCACGCTCTTCAGTTCCACTGAAAACCAAAACTCTACAAATAGAATAAAATATTATTTGTACCTTTTTTTTCATTACATTTCTACGTATTTTGCATCAGAGTTGCATTCTCCAGTCTTTTACAAAGAAGCTTTAAGAGACTGTGGGTTCTGAATATTCAGGCTCTATTCCTTGCTGCTTTGACACCCTACCTCAGAGCAGCAGCAGAGAATCCCACCTGCAGAAGCAGCAAATTATTTTTTAAACATTATTCCTTTCAGAGTTGTAAAGAGGAATGGAAAAGTTTTGAAAGTATGTGATCTGCTAGGGTTGACAATGACAACACTTCATTAAAAGTTGTACAGAAGAAGGAAATTCCTTTCTTTGTTTGTAAAGACATTTACTAGTACCAAACAATTACGTTGTTAAATCTAGAAACTCATGAAAAAATGAACTCGTACAGGTTTTCCAACTTTTTCTGCTGAAAAGAAACCATGGGAGTTTTCACATACTGGAGCCTACCTGATGTTCAAGTATGGTACAATTAACATTGTCCTCTATAGTTGAATGATTTGCATAACGAAATTAGATTGACGATACTATTTCATCATCTGCAGTCGTATTTTTTTCCTTTCTTTCACAAATTGTTTAATGATTTGAGTAGTCTTGCCTTTATTTGTGTGTTTGTTGAGGAACAGGGTTGTGTTTCTCATCATTCTTTAGTCTCTTCTGTCAAAGGTGTAACCATAAAATGTTGACTATAATCTGTTACCCAAACCAAATCACCAGAGGTAGCTTTTCTTGTTACTAGGCTCTGAAAACAGAACATAGGTAAATCACATTATTTTGGGGTACAGGTGAATTTTTACAACTTAAAAGAACGGACTGTTTGTAGTTCTTATCTTTTCTGGTGGCCATCTAGATATACAAAAACCCTCTAACAGTGGAATAGTCTTCTGTATAGTCAGAAATATTCTGTAATTCAAGTTATCACTCATGATACCTTCTTGAATTACATATTTGAAAAAATGAGTTGAAGACCATTTAACAGCTTTTTTCTTAGCACCCGGTGCAAATGCTACTGTTGAATTTATGGGTTCACTTGAACTAAGAAATTACAGGAGTTGTTATGCTTTGGGGCTTTGGGTTCTTGAACTTTGTTTTAGTGTCATTAATATTGAACTTTTTTAAAAAAAAATTCCTTTGAAACCAGTGATTCAATGGAAGTTTACTGAAAGCCAGATACCCAAACAGAAAACTCTTAGAAAGGTAAACTGATGTGTATACTTCTGGAAGCAGAAAGAGATGTTTTTAATATTTGATCATGTAGTACACAAAAGAACCACATGTATTCTGGACGAGCATATATAGAAATAGTTTACTTTTTATTAACCTGGGGCCGAAAGAAATGGTTTTGGTGAAAGTGTAATCCTAGATGTCCTGAAGATGGGGAACAACATCTAACCTAGGGCAAGCTGAAGACCTTGAGGGATGATTAAAGAAACATTCTAAAACCAAAGCAATTCTTAGTATAGCTTAAACCTTTGAGAAGATTTAATATAGTATAAGCTATATCGTTAAAAAACGGGCATTTGCTAAATGTAACATTGATTTAAACTAACATTGAGGAACACGCTGCAATTTCCTTTATATGGTATTGAGTGACTTCCTGTAAGACCTTCCAATTATTATTTCCTTTCAAAGGGAGAAATACATTTTTACAGAAACCAACTGGCTCTCAGAGAAGTTGCGGATTTAGTCAGTAAAGTGATATCCAGATGTGGATGCCATAATACGTGATTTTGATGTTAATTCAAATTCCTGACTCTCTTTGCTACTTAAGAATTCTAAGTTGTTAATATTTTGCAATTGTATCTACTTCCTTAATCTTGATTTTTCTGTAAATAGTATCCTAAACATTAGTGAAAAAGAATAAATAAGACTTGTAAGAACATTTTGCTTCTTTCAACAGCCTAAACACCCAACCTGAGCAAGGTTTGGCGTCAGATGGCCTCAATTTGGATGAATTTGAGACAAATGCTTAAAATACTTGGCGTTCTGTGTTCCGCCGTGATTTGTCTGGCCCAAGGGCAAGTCAGACTTTGTGCTGTCATAGTCATAAAATCAGGATAAAACGTTGGCTCATCGCATCCCTTTCTTGTGGCTTACAAGGTAACCGACGGGGATGCCGTCGCGTTGCGATGTCTGGCAGCCCAGAGCTGAGGGGCCGTGGTGTGACCGGGCTGTGTGACTCCCGGCGTGCCTGTTGGCTGCTGGTGAGTTCGAGCCTGTTGGGATTACGACAGTGTTGGCACAGAGGGCGATCGCCAAAAGCACAGCTTGCCCTTGAGTGCTGCGTAGAGATCTTTGCTTTGAACTTGGCCAGCACTTCTTCGGAGCAGAGCACGAGGACAGCGCCTTGGACCTGGCACGGGGCAAGTCCGGCTCACCTGGTCTCCGCGCCATGTCTCTCCTGTGCTGTGCTTACACTTCAAAGATCAGGAACCATTGGTTTAGACCACAGGATTAGTTGAGAGCACAATTATATTAATGCCCTGCAGATGCTTGGAAAAGCTGCTTAAATTGCCATGTCCGTTAACCCATTTGTGGTGCTTTAGCCTGGGATTGCAGAAGGCACCCTCCGGTGAGGGTTTGGGTCCTGAGCTCCTGAGAGCGGCTGTGCGGGAGCTACATTGGTCATCGAAGTGTACCATAAACTTATTAGGGCTAAATTTAAACTGGCTTTCTTGCATCCCGATAGCAATCTAGCCACAACAACCCGGAGCTCGATACAAATGGTTGGAGCATTTACCCAACTGTGCCGCTGCTTTTGGCAGCGGTTACTGGCTGGACTTGGCACCAGCGTAAAGTTGGTTGCGTTGTAGAGATACCTTGAGGTTATTTATGAAATTGCAGCCTAAAGGTTTGTTGGTTGTTCGTTGTTGTGGTTGGTTGGGTGGTTTTTTTATGAAATCCTTTTGGATTCTGGGATTGAAAGTGCAAAACAGTTCCTGGGATTGGAACTGCAAAACATGTTCAGAGCCTTTTAATGTAACGTCGATGGCCAAGTGAGGTCTCCACATCAAAACATAGATTCTGGAAATGGATGACGGAGAGCACGCAGTGACAAACCCACAACAGAAGAGGGAGAAAATGATGCTTTTCTGCCAGAGGAACCACAGTTGTTGTTTGGCCCCTATTACAGATTCTAGGATTCTGTTATATCCCCTGAATTAACACCAAAATTTCATTAGTAAGACGTGGTTTGAAGATGGCGTTTTTCAACACTTTGTGTGACAGCCAGCTTATGGTCACAATAATTCTGTTAATAAATAAGACTTAAAAGTTTTCTAGGAAAGAATGTCATAAAATAGGGTTCCCTTTCATGCGAAAAGTTTCAAAACAGTTGTTTTTCTTCGTTATGTTTAAAAAGAGGGGAAAAAGAAATAATTATTTTATAGCCATAGCAGAACAAAGGAGAAGACTTGTGGGTTTAAATTATCTGGGCCTATGTGGGCATTGAGTATTCTCAACATCATATGTTTGTTAGATGCTGTCGTATCTGGGAGCAGAAAAATATTCCTCTACGCAAAGGCTGGTCTGAGGGTGGAATTTCCAGTGCAATTATAACAAAATACTTGCTCTGCTGCTGTTATGCTCGAGTCAGTCCTTGTGTGGGATACTCGATTTCCATTTAACAAGGAATACTCGATTTCCATTTATTCTGGGATACTGTTTCCACAGGGTGGGAGTTACATGGATATCACTCTATTTTGGCGTGTCTTGCCAGCAAATTACCCCATGAAGAGCGTGTGTGCTCTCCTGGGTGTGCTTGTTACGAGAGGAGAGGCGTCAGAGGGCACAAAGCCTAAGTTGACCTGATCTGGAGCACAGGGAAGGGGCATTTTTGGTCCTGTTAAGTGAGTCCTAACTCGCTCTCTTCTCCAGCATCCACTGGTGGAGTAGGGTTAGGTGTCATAATCTAGACAGCTGTTGAATAGCTGCATAATTAACTTTTGTCAATAAGATCCACATAATTTATAAGCTTTAAAAAATATTTTACTGTATTTTTTATTTTAACTTGGCTGAAGGTGGAGGGGTTTTTTGGGCTAACAGTGCCTGAAAAAAAAGAGGTCAGCATTTCACTATTGAAGCTGACACCGACTCATGTCTTATGAGACATCTGGTCAGAACACGCATTACTGTTTGTGATGGTTCGGTGGCCACAGGCATGCCAAATTCTGGCAGTCGCTGCAGGTCTTCAGAGATGTGTATGTCACAAAGTTCTCCAGAGGGATCTCAAATCCACCTGATTGCTTTTGTGGGTAAAAATTTCCGTGATCAACCATTTGGCACGGGGAAATAAAGTGTTTTAAGGGGCCATCTTGATGTTAAATACATGGAGTCATTTTTCATGGATCTCTCTTTCTTTGTTGATGACTTTAGTCTATAATAATACTAAAAACTCTACAGTGTCTTTTACTAGCAGGGAATTACAAGACACCAATATTTGTACCTTAGCATTGTAAAGCAGGCATTAAAATTTACCAGGCAAATAATACTGTCTTGTTCATAATTTCCTATATTCTGTTTAATCAGCAAAAGAAGTCAGGTCTTCCAAAAGGGAGAGCTAAATGAAATCTGCAGGTCTTTTATGGTTTTGCTTTCTCTTTTACATGGAGTCCAAACTCTGAGGCACTTGTTTTCCACCGCATGTGTTTTTATGAATACTAGTTTCAGCCAAATTTTTTCTTTTAGAGGAATGAAGGTTTAGCCCCAAGCTTTTCAACTGCTTCTCGTGCTCTGTCTCTTGGCTCCATTATGGGGTTATCTTTAAAAGGCTCTATTGACACATTGATTATAAGTGGAAACAAAAATAGGCTGCCTTTTGTGTTAAGGTTAGATAGTTATTGATCACAACTGGAATTCTTATTTAAAAAGTCCTCTCTCCTTGTCAAAATCATATCTCTCTTTCTGTTGCCACAGGGATTATTTTGTTGTCTGAGGCATAGTACCTTCTCTTCAAAATTACAGAGTTTCAGATGTTTGGCCAATCAGGCAATCCGAGCGGCTGAGCATCTGTAAGTACTTTAGAATATCTTTGACATGCTTTGTGAGACAAAGAATTGAGTCATCTTTCTTTCCTGCAGCAAGCTTTGCACTCTGGCATTTTTCTTGACTTTTCATGTCTCAACACATTGAAGAACTTACTATGGCCAACAGCAAAATCATACTTACAAGTTTTATAAAAGACTAGAACTAGTGCTTGCCTAGTCCTCTGAACTGCAGTCCAGTTATATCCAGCAGGGTTAAGAGTTTGTATTTTTACTTTATCCTACATTATCATTGTCGTTCTCAGTGTTTTGCTTTCCCTCCAGAAGGCACTTTGCTGCATGAGGTGCTTTTCATTCTTTTTAAGCCCTAGCAGGGGTGCCACCTTACATCTACCAGTCTCCAAATTATGGAGTTAAAGATTCCATTAATGCGTAACAAAATATAAAGTCTTATATAGCTAAGCTATCAGTTTCTTTTAATGAGATGGACTACACTAATTTTGCACTGGGGAGATGACAAAAAGGAATTCAAAGCAGGCCATAGGATTCACTGCTTTTAACTGACAAGACAGGAGTAATAACACTGAATGGGGTCATGGATAGTTAGAAAGGTACAGAGAAAACTCTTATTAGTGAATGCTCAGTAATGCTGACGTAAGCCTGCACAGGTAATAAAGAAGTGCAGGCAGTGTTTATCACTGTAAGAAAATGAACATTAGCTTTTCTAAGGCTGCTGTGATGGTTACAGTTTACTGTTGCATTTCAAAGACGTTTCACTCTCCAGATAGCACAGGGACTTTTCTGTGGAGAGGCAGAGCTGGGGAGATACCCAGGAGTTACGAGGCAGACTGCCCGGGAGGAAGAGCCTGTGGAGGGAGAAGAAAAAAAAAAACAAAAAAAGATGAAGATAAAACCAAGTGTCTAACGTCTTCCAAACACAGGGCATCTGTAAAACAGTCTGTGCATAGCACTGTGTAGACTTTCCAAGGGCTGTTCTTTGTTCCAGTTCCAGTGAGTTCCTGGAACACAGCCTCCTTCCCTGCTCCTGGAACAGCCGTGACTGCAGGGCTTCTCCAGCCGTGTAGGTGGAAACACAATATGTGTGAACCGTATATTCAACCAACAAAAGATTGCTGGAGAAAATGACATCTTCAAAGCAAACCTTCCATAGTCTACAAGCATTTATTACTCTGTAGTAAAGATTTTTAAAGCCTGGCACAGTAACACAAGTTGCAGGGTTTGGCAAAAAGAGATTTGGGGATGTGGACCTGGTGTACTTATCCACATATATTTCCCTTAGATATCTTTCTTACGGCAGGACTCGTCCCAGGAGTGAGCCGAATTAGCACCAGATTGCACTGGCTGATTCCAGCATGCCTATACAATTTCCAGTATTTCTGTAAACATTTTTTTGCAAAACTGTATGTTCTAATGTAGGTGGCTTTTGGTTTTGTGCTAATCATGGTGCTGGCTGCTCCAGTGGTTATCAGCAGGAGAGAGTTTCAACTTTATGCATTAAGACTCATGCCAGAATGAGTGTTGACTTTAGAAATCTTCAGATTCCATTTAGAATTTTCTGCTGGCTCTCCAGCTTTACATGTAACTGAAACTCAAGCAGATCAAATATCAGAGTGGTTTTTGTAAAAATGACTGGCTAACATTTTGGAATGGCAGATCACAGTGAAATAAAAATATCTTTGTTAAACTTACCATTTTCATAATAGTTGAGCTTTTCTTAAGCGTAACAAGAGAAACCTGGTGAATCTGATACCTGTACAGGGTAACTATTTACCAATATTTAAAGGCAGGGTAGCAGGAGCATCAAGTGTTCAGTAGCACTCTTAGAGTTTTTGGAAGGTATTGCCTTTATTTTCTATAACAAGAGTGGGTTTTTTTCTATACAGAATGAAAATACCGATTGTTTCCTTAGCATTAGAAGATTAGTTACAAAGAGCTACTAGAGGAAAGCAGCCAACGCTGCCATATTTCTGCCACTTTCTTGCATCAGTGGAGTTGAGAATAAAGGAACTTTCCAAGTTTTACAGTACTGTACTTGAAAAGGAAGAAAAAGTATGCAGCGACTTTTATCTGTGTATTCGGTAGATCAGATGGCAAACTCGCCCAGGCAGCCTAGCAGGGAGCAACTTCTGCTTTGCTCAGTAAGCCCGGAGTGGTGTGAAGCGGCACCAAGTACGACATCAAAAAGCTACAAATATGCATCGAGTGTAAAGTTTGGGGTTTTCAAAACATCTGTCTAATTAGCACAACTTGTGTAGTTGTGAGTTCTAGCTCTGACTTTCTCGCAGTTTCATGCTCAGCAGAAGTGGCTTTTTATCTCAAAAATTTATGTAAGAGGCTAAAGCTACAAATACTGTCGCCAAACCTGACCCTTTGGATCCTTGATACAAACCCACGCTGTTTTCTTCTCGCATCGATCGCCCTGTTGTGCCCAGCTAGAAAATGTGAGATGTAGCTGTTAGCCAAATTTTTTTTCCAGAACAAGATCGTTTTAATTGAATGTTATTATCAGCCAGTTCTTGTGGTTTGACATGGATTCAAAATGAAGCAGTTCATCCGCTTAAAAAATGCGTAGGCACTAGTGTAATAACCTCAGTGAGATTTTGGGTGCCTCCATTCTGAGAGAAATTGGTTTGACTTGCCCTTCGGTGGGAATTTGGTGTACTGTTGGCAGCCAAAATAGCACTGGGATCCAGAAACAGGAAAAACTCTATTCCTGTATCTCGTACTTGGCAGCTTTTCCCATTAAAATTGTAAACATTTTCAATTAGGCCCACTAGGAAACTGTCTCTATGTGTCCATATAGTATATGTGCATGTAAGGTGAAAAACCAGGTTGGTTTCATTGAAAATATATACTGTCCTCTGAGCATTTTGCACATGGATTCTTCACTTAATGTGCATACTCCATCTTGCATTAGAGGTTGGGATGCCTTCCCTAGGAGTGGTTTATTGCTGCCAATTCATACACCAGCTACACTGTGCTGATTCTCTTCATTGATGAACAGGATTGGATATAGTAAATATTTTATTTGTTCACCATTGAAAACCTGCATGAAAACAACTGGGGACTTGAGGCTGAAGCTTATAGGGAAGACTGGGAACCTCAGGCGTGATGCTTTTTCTTAAACTTTTCTGTGCAGGCATCAATAGTTTTGTATCTTTGGCCTCCTCTGAAAGCCTGAGGTCCTCTAGCAAGGAGACTCTTTTATGGACCAAAAAGAGTTCACCTGTTTTCTTCTTCAGGGGTCTGTCTATGACATTTTTTTTCAGGAAACTGAAGTAAGTGTTGCCTACAGGATAAAACTTAGGTCTACATGAGCATCTTGGCAATGTCCCCTTCAAAACTGCCAGATAAGAGGACTGGAAGAGCAGTAGAGCAGAGATTAGTCAAGCAAAACAAAAACTTTACTTCTCTGACACAACCACTTTTTAACTTCTTCTGTTACTAAAACTGTCACTGTTTATCTTTGGTTCAAGCTTTCACAGCACTGAAGTCAATAATTTCAATCATGTTAATGTGTTAATAATTATGAAGCCAAATCCTTTACACTGATGCATGTTCATGTATGAATCTAATGCCTGATACAACACAGTCATCTGCAGCAGTGGTTTAAGATAGCGGTTGGAACTGCCTTGACAAGCTTGGCCAACCAACCAGGAGCCCCAAAAGTTGTATTTCCAATGTTGAATATGTCTCCTGCATTTGGCACCTCCAGAGAAATACAGCCTCAGTGAAAACCCCAGATTGCCAGTTCTGAAGAATTCATTAAGATCTGCTGAAGTTCAAAGCAAAGGGGCCAGTTCCTCGCAGGTCAGGGCAGCTCTTTTAATGGTTCCTGCTTTGCCTCCAGCTGCAGCTCATCTCCAGAACCTGTTTATTTTTCTGCCAAGATTGTTGGCAGGTGAATAGAATCACATCGGATTGCCTCATGAGTATTTTTATGCTGGAAACCTATGCCCTGAATATGCCATTTTCCTGGCCCAGCATGGCATGAGATCATGGGTTTCAAACCTGTCTGTGTTTGGCCTTAGAAGACAAAACACGCGCTGCACCCTTCGCTTCCCTTTATGAGATCTGCTGTCAATCATAGCTCAGGTTTGCTTAGACCATGGCAGAGGAATAACGCTAGCTATGTGGGGAGGAAGGAGAACGTCACTCGATCATGGCCTAAAAACAAATCAGATCATTTGTGAAACAAAAATGAATGAATGCAAGTTCTTCTAGAGCCTCATCAGGAGAAAACAAACCAGTCCTTTTTCCTAGGAAATAATTAGTTAGGACATGTCAGCACCAAAGCGCTGTGGTTTAGGACAGCACAGCATGTGTGCTCTTGCCAAAGAAGCAGCAGTGCTAGTCCAGAATTCATCTGGTCCCTGAGAGTCACTGTCTCAGCAGTGCAACATTTTAATTTCAACAGAAGGTTGTAGTAGCTCTCTGTATCAGAACTGTTGAAAAGACGTTGATTCCTGATCTTCCTTTGTGTTTTCTACACGAGTGCTCAGGGACTGCCGGGCGTACCACCACCCATCTGGGGTGTCATGGTCCACCTTTGCCTTTTTATTCCTGTTGCCAGCCTGACTCCCTTCTCACCCAGCATCCACCCTTCCACCACCGGGATCTAATCCTGAGGAGACCCGGGAAGAGGATGTGCTTGCTCAGGGCGGGATGATGCCTGCAGGCGCTCTCCCTGCTGCTGCTGCTCGCTTCCAAGTTTGTTATGTAAGAGAGGGTGAAAGTACAAACGAGAGAAAACTAAACTTTAAAAGTGAGTTTGTTTGCTTACCGAGAAGCTTGGGAGTGGCAGAATGAAACTGTACAAATAAAAATTCAGGCTGTCAAATGCTAAATACCTACAGGAACACCTGCACAACTGGACCAAGCCAGAGCTCTGCAGGCAGCTTGAAGGAGAAATGTATGCCATGTAGGGTCTCTCTCTGCCTTCAGAAAAAAGCATTGCTTTTCTCAGTACAGCTATATTTAAATTCCTTATATTTTTGTTCATGATGTTAATGTAATTCCTACTCTCTACAGTTTTGCACTTGTAGCTCAGCAAGATAAAACAGTAATTACTGAAGCGTATGTAACAATTTGAATCGTATCAGTGGATTATAATTGTCTGCACACCTGGAAACACCTTTGACCACAGCTGTGCTCTAAGCTCTGAGGAGCAGCTCATACCTGACGTGTTGTTTTCTTTCTCCTACCAGAATATCACACCACTTCTACTTACATTTCTCTAAATGCCGACAGCAAGGAGGTCACAGGCAAAAGTGAAGTGATTGGTGGGCAAAGAATACAGTGAGATCTTTGTCATCACTGTGAATGTTTATATTTGCCTGAAGTGTTTACATGCTGCTTTTTCCTTTCTGCTATCCTCTAGCAGATCTCCCCCTGTCCTGAATCATGTGGAAATGTACATAGGCAAGTCAGATTTGGCATTGCCCTGGACTCATTTGCTAACACCTGTCTCTGATAATCCAGCCCTCGTGATGAATGTGAGAAGGCTGATGGGTGTCGCTCCTCCCTCTCTGAGTTGCTGTTTGCAAAACCTGCCTCGGTGGAGGACAAGCTTATCTGTGCTTCCTTATCAGATCCTGAAACTAGATCAAGATTTATTCAGCTTTAGCAATACTGGAATTCGTAGTTTTCACACTGCACCATATATTGCTTTTCTTGCAGTTTATGTCTCATTTGTGATGAGGAAAAGTTTCTGAGTGATCATAAAGGAGCTGGAAAGCTCTGCTCTTTGTGCTGCTCAGGTCTAATGAGAGACATTAGTGTGTAGCTGCACAAATGAGAAACCGGTGGCGCTTTAGAACTTGATCTGTTTTCTGTTATTTTTAATGCTTTTGCATTTAAAAAATGTCATCTGTAGAAGAATATTTAGAACTACTTACACATGAAAAAAGAAAGACAAAATGAAAGGAGCCTGTCTACCTTTTAGACGTGCCAAACAGGTCTGGCAGTCATTTGCTTCGCATTGGTCAAGGGTTCCTCAGCTGGTCAAGCTCTTGTAGCATTTTCTACCTGTGCAGAAACATTCCCACCAAATGCTTCTGTAACTGGAAGACACCAGTTGGGTTCCTTTTCTTGTTCAGAGCATTTTGGATGATGACTGAAATGTATTGTGCATATTGAGATTTGACATTTGTCATTCAAAGCCCTGAAAGTTCTGCAGAGGATAATGTGCAAAGATCGTTTGGTTTAGGGGGAAGTGACTGTGCTGGGTCAAGCTGGAGTCCATCTCTCTCCACCTCTGGGACGTGGTATCTGATATCAGATGCCCAGGAAAAAGTAGAACAAACTGGAGATTTAGGGACATTTCCTCTTTCAGTCAGGAAGATCTACTAGCTGTATTAGCACGGTCTTTCAGCCATCATTCAGCTCAAAACTGGGTCAAAAAAGAAAAACAAAAACCTCCATTGATATCAGATATGCTTTGTCACGACTGCCATAAGAGCTCTTGACGTTCCACGAAAACTATATCTGAGACGCAGCTTTGGCAAGTGTTTTTCCCCTTCTCATCCTCTTCCTAGTTTGCCTCTAGATAAATTACACCTCCCTGGGATGGTGAAGTTATCGGCGTCAAAAGATCAAACGCAGGGTGTTGGCTTCAAGTGCAGCCGAGCAGTTGCCTGTTGCCGTGATGCCCGGATCGGGGGTCTCTACCAGGGAATCCTCAATCTGGTCTTGCCAGGGCTGGCGTGGAGGACCACACGCCAAAACTGTCCAGTGTGCCTTGGTCCTCAGAGGTGCAACAAGTGTGGCCTGAACCTTTTAAACGATTGCTTTTATGGGAAGCACAGGCAATAAATTTAGACTAGGCAAATTCTTAATTTTTTTATTGATGATTCCAGTTCAGCAAAAAAGATTACACTGGAGCTAAAGAAATAAGGTGGTGGGTACTCCCAGTTATGTAGGAATTAGAGCAAAATGTTTTGAATAGAAAGCTAGCAGAAATATTTAAGTAGGTTGTGGAGCCTGACATTCTTTGCTATGTGTGTATATGTCTATCTATCTAAAATATTCTGTACTAGTATTCTAGAGCTCTAAAATGGAAGGAAAAACTTCTGAAGAAGCTGAAATAGATCTTAGCCATGTCTAATTGCAAAATAAAAAAATGTGAACTTAAAGGATTTTAGAAATGTTTAGAAACGTTGGCATTATGACAGCAAGTATCTCTGTCATAACGTCATATGATTAACCAGATCAGAAACATTCTGGGATGTTCTGATCAGTTATGTTAATGCGTCTTTTAAAAAGTATAAAGCCAATGCTCTCTAAAATAGATACTTGAGAAACAGTTTTCGTTTTCCTCAGGCTAGTGAGATTAGAGTTTCGTAATCTGTTTGACCAGCTGCAGAGGACGTTCTTTTTCATTTTTTCTTTTTAAGTAAATGAGCTTCATCTCAACATGATTAAAAAATGCTCCGTTTTCACACATACTTTTAAATAGGAGCGACTGCATTATCATGTCTTGTTGCAAATGTAATTGGGTTGGAGGTCATTCAAGACTTTAGATGGAAGAATTTCCAAATGTGCATCCCTGCCCTGTCAAGAATCATCTCAGTTTTGGCTTACAGACATAATTTTAGAAGGTTTTACTTTGCTGCCTCGTACGTCTTACGTGTGTTGAGTGTGCAGGTGCTGCTGAGTCAAGCTCCCTCTTGTTTAGTTCAAAAAGCAGTGGTTTGCCTTGTGAGTTAGTATTGTTGATTAAGGTTACTTTGAAAGGGATAAAGACATTATTAGATTTCTTTTTGTGTGTGTATAAGAGCATGTGCGTTATTTCATGTAGTGGGAGAATTCCAGCAGTATTGGGCGGTCTGGTAGTTCACTGCACGAAATAAATAGCTCTTTCGGTCATACTGGGAACCAGATTAGCCTCTTGATTAGCAATACCCGAGCCTTTTGTATTTACTTTTTAAAAGAACATTGCAAAATCAGAAGCTTTGTAAAGCCTGTTAGAAACATTTTATTTCCAAGTCTTCCTGTATCTGTGACAAGGAACGCGTTTTAAGGAGACCTTTGTAGAGCACCCGGCCTCTACTGGGACGTCGGCTCCGGCTCCAGGTGTAAAGTTTACGAACACTCACTTAAAGTGGCAGTTTGGTGATAAACTTCGTTGGGAATGAAGCCCCGGGCAGTGAGAAGATTGCCTTGTTCAGCAAGTGATTGATAAATATGCTTTATCGTGAGTCAGGCGTTCTCTAAATCATTGCAGGGGATTCTGCTCAAACCCCTGATGTTTGTTTTTTGCAGAGCTGTTGGTAAGAATACAGCGAGCAGCAAAACCAGATGTTTGACTAGTTAATTTGTATTCACAATAGCAGTTTTTCACTAGCACAGCATTTCCATTGACGCGACATTTGAGACATTCTTACGACACAGCATCAAAAATTCAAGAAGTTGTCTGAAAATGTTGGAGCTGACATCAGGTCTTCACAGGAAACCTGCTCTGAGAATGGCAGACTCCTTGCTGTTCCCTTTGATTGCAAAGTGTTTAATAAAAAGCAAATTAGGAAATGAAAATTGTCTTGTGGATCAATCAGGCGCAGCAGTTACGCCTGTTCAGCATTATCTGTCAGACATGAACCTGGTTGGGAATGTTTTATTTTGTATAATAGTCTCAAAATCAGACTGAAGGGCTGACTTAAAAAATACCTGATGTATTTTGTGTGTGCTCTGAGGCTGATAACAAACTCTGCAGTTCAAGTTTTAATAACTAGGGGGGAGCTAAGAAACTTCAAAAGGTTTGTGATAAATGTTTTTGACAATGCGTCAGCTGAACATTAGGCAGAATCTTGGTAAATCCTCTCATAAGTGGTTTAAAATGGAGTTTTGAACTTTTCCTTCGTAAGTGTGTGCTTAAGATGTCATGGTATCTCTGGGTTTAAAAGATTCATTTTATCTGGTTCGTGTGAGCTGTTGGTGTTTCTGTCTACACCTCTGAGAGTGAAAGGGGAAAGAAGTTCAGCAGTTTTCTCCTTTCGGCAACCTCGGCCCCTGCTCTTGACCGTGAAGCTTCTGGAGGCTGGGAAAAACAAAAAGCCAGTTTTAAAGCACGCCACTGAAATACTCTGGGTAAATTTATAGTAAATCTTCCAGGCTGACAAGCTTTCTGAATGACTTCATCGCGACAACCCTAAAATGTCGTGGTTATAGGCAAAGCCACGCTTGCACATGGCAACTGCTTGTTGGGTTTTGTGGTTCGTTAAGAAGAGCAGATGAAAGCAAGTTTATTACTGCTCTTTGAACCTTTCCTCCCTCCCCCTCCTCTATCACCTGAGCCGCTAAAAACAAAGCAAAACCATTTCATTCCTTGGTTCCCCCTGAAGCAAATACCTAACTTTACAATTTATACTGATGTTCTCTTTGAAATTTTTATCTTTGCAGGATTTGCCTTATGACATCCTTTGCGTTTCAAAAGAATTGAGTTATAGGGCCGTGCAGCAAAGTCCTGACTCAGCAAAATGCTTAGGCCCTTGCCTAATTTTAAGTCTACAAATAACTCTGCTGCTGCTGTCGAGATGTTTAAGGATATATGGCTAAAGATGGTCCTAAAACTTTGGTCAGCTCAACTAGATAGTTGCAAAGAATGCTGATAACACCAATAATTTATAGGAACAAAGCAGGGAAAATTATGCGCTCGGGGAATCTCCAAAAGACACCAGACCAGATGAAGTCTGATGTGAAAGTCTTAAGGGCCTGCTCAGGGACTAATGCTGATGATCCACTCAAGAGCCAAAGTATATAATATCCTGCCAATCAGCCTCTTGCCTGCGAATTGCAGAAAATGAAAATAGTGCAGCATTAGAGCCTACTGCCCTGCAAAAACGTTTGCATATATGTTTCTTTTTTGTTAAGTGACCTACTTTGAAAAATGTTCACTACTACTGGAGGGAGACTTGATTTTTGTTCCTAGAGTCAAATTATTCCCTTCCTTCCTGAACCCCTTCCTTTCTTCCCACAGTCCCTCGAGGGCAGAAATTGTTGTTACTTCACAACGGCATCTCCTGCCGGCAAATCTCAGCAGCAATGCACACCGGGGCAAAAAAGGAGCTGCCTGACTTGCGTGACCGGGCGAAGCCCACAACTCGGTTGGTTTTGCACGGTCTGCGCTCCCATTCTGCAATTTCAGCAAAGTGGGTCAGACTTCCCAGTGTGCCCAGTATACGGGAGTTCACCTTCTTCCAAGTGGGAGTTGATGAATTCTGTGTCTTTGGGAATTACCCCTTTTATCTGATTCCTGACCAAAGAAACCTTTTTTTTTTCCATAATGGACAACAGCCTTTTTCAGGAACGTGTTTAAAAAGGTATTACCCTTTTCGTTTTCGTACCATGTTGTAATTCATGTTCATTTTCCATGGAGTAGTATTTAGTGGCTAAAATTATATATTAGGCATGAAGATTCCCAGATGTGCCATTCTGTCATGGTCAGAGTGCAGATCAGTCTCTGAGGACTTCTCTTTTCTCCCTTGAGTAGCTCTCAGCAATTTCACCCAGGTAATGAAGTTGAACTGATGCTAAAAGGCTAGGAGGTCAGTGGAAGGAAAGTGTTAGATGTCAAATACTGCTTCAGGTGTTTTAATTTCTGTTCCTGAGGAACAAGAAAGCAGAAATTTTCTGCACAGTCATAGCAGTAATTGTAACGTTACCTGTAGGATGGAAGAATAATTTGTGTTATTAAACACCATAGCTATTTTCAGTATAAAATAATAGAGGGATTTTGTCTTCTGTTGCCGTAATGTTGGCCTCTGCATATAGGTTGTGGAAAACTTTGTTTGCAAAAACAAAGCTATTGTTTTAACAAAAACCACAGAAATTTTGCCTTTCATATTGAATCAGTAGCATAATGAGTAGTGGAGCAATAGTTCAACATCAAAGGAGACTTCTTGGATATATAGCGTGTTGCAACAACAGCGAAAAAGTTCCCACCAGAAAGGAATTTTGCCATATGTGAATGGCAAACATATGTATTGGGTTAAAACCATAAGATTTCCTTTGCTTTACACCAAAAACAAGAGAGAAGTGAAGTACAGAGGTTTTTCAAACAGCCGTGCGCTGGAATGCAGCACGGGCAGTGAGCAGCATCAGTGGCCAAAAGCTCTATGAAAACCCAAAAAGCGCTGAGGCTGCACCAACAATTTGGCTCAAACATCGGTATTTCACTTTTTAAAAACACACTTGTTTTGCTCCGACTCATGACTTTACATCGGTGATCTTCATAGATATATTTTCCTGATTTACTTGCAGTAGTAGTAAACCCAGATAAATTTTCTTATCTCCATCAAATATTGTAACAAAAATAATGATTCCTTTAAAAATTCTGATATTTTGGTGGGATACTTGGCCTGCTTTCTTTGAATAAGAGTTTCGTTTGACTCTGTAAATTGTGAGACGACTTAGTGTAGAGGAGAAGTTCTTGCCCAGACATCCCATACTTACAGCTTCATGGAGATACTCGAGATTGTTCCTATGACAAAATTTTAAAGCAGTTCTATATATATTTGTAGGACAAGATTTGCTCTGATTATTGTTAACATTCACATGGAATTTCTTTAGAGTTCCAGAGCTAGATTTTCTTCTCATGGGCAGGGAGAGAAGAACACATCAAGGGATGTAATTTGAATTTAGAAGGCACTTAAAGAGGAGCCTGTATTCAGAATTATTGTTGGCACATGTTTTGAGGATGTGAAGTGGAAGCCTTCTTCTGTGGGCATTAGTAAGGAGATAATTAAAACTACAGTAGGTAATTAGGGTAGCCTTTATTACTGCATCTTTCATTAACTAATTATATTAATTTGGTAACATTTGAAAAATTCTTTGAAGATTAAAAATGCTAACAATTACTACCTTTAGCTGTAGTATGACTCTGCGCTGGTCATAAATATTGAGGTCTTTACTTGATACAGATGCACATCGGGGTGCGCAGAGTTGCTGGTACGACTGATAAGAATTACATCAAAACACAATTCTGCTGTTACCTGGCAAAATCTGAGCAGGATGAGCAGTGACTTTCCTGCTGGCCCTTTTTGTTCCGAAATGCAAATACATTTGTATTTAACATTTTTCAGAAGATATTCCTTTCTTTGTAAGCGTCGTTTATTCAACCCTCGGTACCAGAGAGAGAAATTGGTGCGATCCCAGACTTGCCGTTAATGTGACGGGAGCAGGAACCAAGCCCTGTCTACTCTCAGGAACCCTCCAAAAAAAAGGAAATTATTTCAGGTTGAAGAAGCAAAACATCGCACTTTTGTAAATGGGGTATTTCACAGCAGTAATCAATATCAAGTAATTAAAGATAATAATGACTTCCGTTCATGTAATTCTTCCAGAGATGAATTTTCTTTCAGGTTATCCAACGCTTTTTTAAAAAAATATCCTGTGGTTAAAGGATAATCAAATCAGTTTTCATATATTAAAGACTAAATCCTTCATATATTCCCATTTCAGACTTTTTCATGTGATTCTTAGAACTCATTCTCTTACCAGCTTTTAGTTGATTTAGATTAAGCCCTGTAACTAATGCCAAAAATTTATTCCTGCCTTGAAAAGGGATTTTGTAATACTGGCATCGTACCTTTTTGTCTCTCTATGGCTCCTTGTCAAAACTCTGCGCTTTACAAGTTGGGTCTTTTTTATATTTTTTTTTTTAAAAACCTCTTTCGCAGCCTCAGTCTGGCACCCTGAAGTCAGGCTGAACTTCTCCGGTCTTGTGCATGAGCTCAGGATCTCTGTGAGCTGCACCGACCAAACCCCACCTCAGCGTTGGGTCTGAAGTAAAACTTCATGTAGCATTTTACTGGTGATAATCAAGCCGCATTAGAATAATAGGGGGGAAAAAAAATAGAAAAAAAACTAGCGCCTACCCAGAAATGCAGCTCAGATGTTCTTTTTCTCATTTCCTATCAGCCAGTAGCCGAGCGCTTCGTGTGTCGCAGGGACAGCGATGGACTCATCCACCAGCTCCCCTTGAGCTCCCCAAACCTGACCGCAGGATTTCGGCGCCGTGTTCGCAAAGCTGCTGCTCTTCTCTTCCGTCTGTCTCGCGTCTCTCAATGTTGTATGCGACCAAAACATTTACAATATGATTTTATTTTAGGATCCTTTCCGTTTTTGTAAATAAATCAAATGAATGTTCCTTTTATACAGCTGTAATTCACCCACATTGTTGCAGCAGAGCTTATTATCTCATTTACATTTTTAAGTGCTTTTCAAAGTGTAGGATATCTGGGCTGGAAAGCAAAACATTTCGTTTCTTTGTTCTCAGGCCAACACAAAGCACTTCCAAGGTCAGGTATGGTGTAGACTTTCAACAGCAAACATGTTTACATGGCATTTGAAAGCCGGTTTAACTGAAAAAAAAAAATACTGTCTTTATAACAGTGATGTAAGTCAACTTTGCAAAGCTGACAGACCGGGATTAATTCTGTACCTGGAAAAATTTAACTAAATAAGTTAGTCTTTGTTTTCCGTTCAGAAAAAAAAGCGCCTCTGACACCTGAAAAGTGACCTGTTGTTTAATTTTTATCTCTTTTTCTTCACCTCAGCAGTTACTAAACCTAAGCTCTGTTACTCTTCACACAAAATCTGACACTTCGAAGCTGTACAATGAAAACTGCATTTCTAAAGGAAACAAACCCCATTGTTTAATTTTACAAAAGAGGTGGTCGGTGGTGTACCTGGGTAAGTCGTCTGCTGTTTTTAGGGGTATTCTATGTGACAAAAGCTTCTCTGTCAGATACAGAAAAAGATTTGAGGGAGCTGGGTATCTTCAGAAACAGCTCTCAGTGTTCAGGCTCTGGCCACTGCATATGAAGCTTTTAGACAACAGGGAGAATTTTCAGTGTGATCTTCAAAAGAGTGCATTATTCATGATATCCATTGGGATTCCTCCTAGAAAATTAAAATCACGGGCAACAAACTTGCTTACTTCTAATTACTATTTTCAGAGCTGATTATATGCAGGTATCTACAGCAACCGCACGATTTTGATGTTACTTTTGGGGTTTGGGCACGGCTTTGATTAAATACGGATCTTTTGGTTTTGTTTTTTTGCCCGTGTGCTGATAAGAAAGCTGAAGTACCCAAATGAGCCTTAAATACTCATGGAATATCCTTTATACACAAACCTGGATTCTACGAATTGAGCCGGAGGAGAGCTGGTATGCAACACACTAGTCCAAAAGTAGTCAGGTTAGAGGTATTTGTGCTTGATCAGATGAGTTAGGCGCTTTTTTTTTTTTTTCCCGTGCCATCCCAGTAGAAAACATACCTACAGCCAGTTAGGATGTGATTGGAAAAGTCTGTAAACTCACACAGTGTGCTCTGCTTTGGACAATTGGTGAATGGATAAATAGAAGACTTGATAGTTTACTGTGCTTACATGCTGTATTAAAAATACCTAATTTCTAAACTGTACTCATTTAAGACGTCGTCTACTCTCATAGAAACCAAATACGTGTGCTCCACGCTGGCAAACACGATCTAGAGTAGGTGGGCCTAACAAAGACTGCGTTATCTGAATTTCCCAAATGAAATTATTTTAAGATGCATTGCAAAGCCTCAGATTTAAAGGAACCTCTTGTTTTATCCTCTGCAAAATACATTCATCTCTTGTAAATAAGAGAAGTAAAAATGGAGAAATTAAGGAAGGAAACAGCAGTGCACCAGTTCTCTCCTTTGCCACCACACAGCTGCTGTCTTTACCAGGAATAGTTTGAAAGCCTGTTTTGTGGTCAGTACTTGCAGATTTGTGTGATGGAGTGTGACAGAAATCTGTGTGCTGAAGCAAATATATATATATACACACAAACACATTCACATGTATGTGTGCTATCTCTTGATACCTCTCTCCTTATTTTTCACCATGCCAAGCTCTTTGGGCTACATAAGCTGATCCCGTGGAAATAGCAGGAGAGGACAGGTCAGACTTTGTGGTTTATCCAGAACGTGCTCTGTGGTTGTTCCTGAGAGCCGTGCTCTGCTGGCTGTGTCTGGACACTTTGGAGTTAGGGCAGGACTTGTGTGAGATCGGTTGGGTCTGGGGTGATCTGTCTGATACAAGGAACTGCTCCGTTTTATATTGTAATTTTTATTCAAAGTACGCTTGTTCGTGTTTTATCTTGAAAAATTAGACGCACAAAAAGAAAACAAAAAGCCTGCGATTCACACATATATTTCATTATATTAATGCAAATTCCCAGTACTGCAAGACTTGTTGACTATTGAAGACTGGTTATATATTCAAAGCCTGGATTTCAACATTTCTCAGAAGCGGTGATAGCAGAAAAGTCCCTGGGCAGATTTGAAGTTCATGCTTGGGTCTGGTTTAATTTTTTGGCTTCGAAACATGTAATACTCTTATAGCTATAAGACTTTAAAGTTAGTGCCTGGCATCACTTCAAAACAATGTGCAAGACCTATCATAAGTAGTTCTCTTATCTTATCTCAATAGCAATTTTATCCTGTAAATGATTTGAGAGTACAGTATTTCAGGGCTGTGGAAATAGAGCAAGGGTGGGTTTTTTCAGTTAAATCTTTGCACCGTGAGTACTTTTAATGATCCTGGTTTATGTAGGGGTATTCTGCTTGGAGAAAGTGAGTGTTAACTATGTCACGCATTCTGCAAAGAATTTTGTGATTCTCTGAAGAGTCCCTGGACTTGTTGGTCTCTCCCTTGCAGGGCAGGAAGGTGTCTGTGCAGCTCAGCTTTTTAGAAAACAGCACTGGGAGCACCTTCGGTGGCACTTAGACCTTGCCAGGTCCAGCCCTGCCTCTGCACCACGCTCTGCAGCCGATGGGTAGCAATGCCCTGATTTCCTGGCGTACAAAAGATAACTCAAAATATTCCCTTGCTGCTGCCACGGCCGCCTCTGTGTCGATGTCAATCTAACATCCACATTGTGCACTTTGCCTCAAGTCAGCACTTGCAGTTAACAATGCCTTCATTCAAGCTGACAACATAACTAAGCTTTTAGTAAATGTGTAAGTAAATGTTAAGTGTGTATTCAAACATTCAACAATGGCTAGGAAACTAAACA
The DNA here is from genome assembly GCF_000703405.1 of Apaloderma vittatum. NCBI lineage: Eukaryota > Metazoa > Chordata > Aves > Trogoniformes > Trogonidae > Apaloderma > Apaloderma vittatum. The sequence goes on from NW_009721243.1 coordinate 67,479, forward strand.
AGAAAAATCTTTGAAACTTTGTATTGTTTGTTTGGTGTATATCTGTTAGAAATAGCATAGACTATCATTTCCTTGGGGCATGACTGTTCTTTTGTTAAGCATGTAACAAAAAGATCAAGGCTCTGAGGGACTGCCATAATAAAAATAAATATATAAGAAGAACAAAATAAATTTGTCAATCCATTTTATGAGCTTGGTTTAGAAGTGAGCATTTCTGAACTAAATAAAGACTGGATAGTTGTGGTAAAGTGACATGATCATAATATTTCTTTTATTTGTTGCCATTTATACTTCATTTGTAGATCACATGCTCAGCTTTACTATGGGCCGGGAGGGTAGCTCCTCATCTCGGTGAGCATCCTATTTCTGTAAGATGGAATACATTTTCACTGCAAATTCCAAACATGGTTTGCCAGAGAGAGGATTATTCTTCTGGCTTAAAGGAAAAGTTATCGGTACACTGCAAAAGTGCTCCTCGGAAGCACAGGTTGTGCGAAGAAGATGACCGCAAAAATCCGAGACGTTTGCAATCGCAAATGCAGTTGTTGCAATTGCAACGTTACCAGATCCCTCTCAATCTTTGAGGATTTTCATTACATTTTTTAGCGTTAATACCTGTAGCTTATCTTAAGATAGAGCTACTGAGATTTAACTAATGCTGTTCCGTCCGTGGTGCTGCCTGTGCAGAACAGCGTTTCTCAGCAAGGGCGGCCGGGCTGGCTCTGTCACGTCTTCGCCGGTCCGGCTGAATGCAGCTGCAGCTGAGGAGCTGCACAGCTACTGCGCTGTTTCCTTAATCAGCTCTTTGAAAGACATTACCTGTGAGCTTTTCTGCCTTCTGTTTCTCACGTGTGTTTTGCATCCGTTGGTATCGTTTCAGGCCTTACAGGATGAAGTGGAAAGCTACCGCCTTCAGGCGCGGGCTGCCGAGAAGAAGCTGCACCGCAGGGAGCTGGAGACCCAGGAGCAGGTACCGGGTGCTGTCCTCCGTCCTCCTCCCTTGGGCAAAGAGGTTTAATGTTTAAAAATAATACCTTGCTTCAAAGCAAAAGCACATACTTCCCTGCAAAATTTTCAGCTTGCTTTCTTTTCTGTGTTTTTGGTAATAAAAGAGAATTAGACTGTCTGAACCCTACAGGCAAATACTTATCTCATGCTCTCTATTTCAAGTTGGTATTTCAGCTATTTTAGCTGTTAAATGATGCATTCATTTTGAACCGACTATACTGTTTTAGTAGAGGTTTCTGAGACTATTCTAACCTGTTGTTCAGTGACTTGTATGAAGAGAATTATAATTGGACAGTAACTGATCCAAACCAAGCTCCGGGACTATCCTGTCCACACGAAATGAATGAAGGGCTGGCTCAGCTGCTAATGTCCAGTGCTCACAGAACAAATCTGTTATTTTAATGACACTGCACCATCCAGCTTAGAGCTTTTCCTGCCAGGTGGTAATAGGTTAGCAGATTTATGGTAACACTCATCTCTGAGGTTGTCAACAGCCTTGGCTCCACCGTTCATCCGTTGGGACTTTCTGAAGAAGCTGGAGCCGTTGAGGATGTTTTGGTTTAGGTGGCTTTGGTTTGTTTTGCAGACAAACATTTTGGACATTGTTAGTGTGTCTTCTCTGTGACTGTTTAATCCATTAGTTACGCTTATCTCTCCAGAAGAAAAATGCAAAAATGACAGCTCTGGCATATTTGCAGTTATGTCTTGGCCAGGCTACCTGTAAACATGTTCATCGACTATTAACAGTAATTGACGACTCGTCGGCCGATCGGGGCATTGAAATATGTAAGGAAGTAACTTAGAACTTGCTTTCTGGTTCTACCAATATTGTCTGACTCGGAATTGCGTAAAACATCAAAATTTGCGCTGGCGCTATTACAAAGGCCACTTTACTGAGCTTTTACTTGTCTATAAACAAGGAGGAGAGAGGGTTAAACAGCTTCTGTTTTTCATTAAAAGGAAAAATCCTGTGTTTTGATTCTATAACAACAACAAACAAATGAATGAGACATGAAGAAAACATTTTGTTGTGCTTTTAATTAAAAATAAAAAGCTGTTTCTCGTTATGGCTAGTTGGGTGGTATCTTAGTGCTCCATGTTTGTCTTTTTTTCAGTGCAATGTCCTTATAACTCTTCAGTCTCTAAGACTGACTGACATCCACGAAGCTTAACTCTTTTGTGGCAGTACCCTTCTGGTGATCACACCGAGTTAACCTTTCTTTATTGTAATTATGCAGAGAGACATGGGGAGGAGGTTTGTTAGCAGGACTCTGATGACAAGCCCTGAGCTCTCTGGGGGCGAGTGTGGCGCTGCAGTTGAAGATGAGCCGTTGTTTTTATGGAGCTTTTTCATTCAAATACTTCAAGTTCTTGTATGAACTTCTATTTACTTTTTTGATCCTCTTTCCAGTGTGAGTAGATACGGTCGCGTTGTGTCTGTGTGGTTTCCTCAGTGATGCAGTACGGCAAAGTTATCTGAATGATGAATTCCAATCCAGGTGAACGTTTGTCAGAAGTGTCTGGGAACTTCTTCCACTTTGACTAACCTAAATAATTTTGTCTTTTCCGTAAAGGTTGTCCTGTCTCTGCTCAGCATCGTTTTCTAGGACAATGGTCTGTGTGTTCAACAATGCTACACTTCCAGATTGGAACTCAGATCTTTGTCTCGGAACTCTCTCACCTTTCTTCATGTCAACATGCTGGATGTTTCCTTCAAAAATTAGATGTCCAGCTTCTTGACACTTACGTAATTGTATTCACAGAAGGAAGCAAACTAACAGTAGATAAAGTGTTACTCTTTATAAGTAACTATATATAAAGGTTTGTTGACAGTAGAGCAGTCTTGGCAGGTTCTGAGGGCATTTGGTGGTGTCCAAACCTTTTCCACACAAGGCGATGCTGAAGCTTCTTGTATCACAGTATTATGTAACTCTGGGAAGTGGTTTCCCGTCAACTAATCCCATTCAGGTTGTGTTCCTGTATCGTATGTTCTTGTGGTGTAGCACTTGTTTGTCCCTGATATGTGCCTAGATCTACCGTAAGACAAGATTTCTGATAGAAAGGCCTTCCGTTCTACTAAAAATGTTTCTTTCTTGAGTCGTATGGCTTCGTGCACTTGTCAGTCATAGCGAAAAAATCTGGATTTTTCATACAGCAGGCTTCACATCCTGTGAATGTGTGATTAAAAGTGATGCACACCATTGAGTGCTTAAACATGTACCTCAATGAATCTGAGAATTTAAGCATGTGCATCAAGTTCTGCTGAATTATGCACTACCTGCATAAAAGTTAATGGTAATGATCTTTCTTTATTACCTAGATCTCTGTAGAACATCTCATTTCAAATTCCTTTTTGTAAGAGTAATCACCCCAACTCAGTATACTAAAAAGCTCCAAGAATCTCTTTGGAGAGAATTTTTTCAGGAGAAAACCTTGTTCTTTTCATTCCTTGTTCTAATGTTCTTAGCTATAGGGATGGATTGAGTTGGATGTAAAATTTCTAACTGGGGATGAGGGAAAAAAGTTCATCGTGTTTGCAAAGAACTGAAATGTCAACACTGTAGATACTCAAACCATAGGAATACTCCTCCAAGCAGCCAAGTCAGAAATAGTGTCTTAAAGGAGAGGGATTCTCTGAAGACAGAAAATCAGTTATGTTAAATTCGTGAATATTACTGAGCAAATGAAGGAGAATACAAATGTAGATTTCCAGCCCTCTAATTTCTTTTTTCTCAAATAGAGGAGAAAGGAGTTATCTGAATGAGGATGCTCTAGAAGTATTTAGAATAAAATGGAAGAGCTTAGTTTTTTAAGTGGTTTTCACTCATGTTCAAATGAAAACAGGAGTGATAATTGTAAAAGAGCTACGATTCAAAAGCATTCAGCGAGTTTTCACTCTTAGTGTTTGTTATTCTGACTTGCTCAATTTTTTATGACTGCTGGATATTTACCACATTCAGCCTAACTTACTGTTTCCATGCCAACTAAACATATTTGTTCTCAGATGAACGCTGTGATGCATCATTCGGAAATTTTAGTTGCTGTGTAGCGCAGAGAACATCTAACATTTGCCACACCTTCGCCTCGATGGGAATAGTGCTGCTGCCTGCAGGTTTGCGGAGCTGTGAGTAAAGAATCAGTAAGATAGAGATGAGCAATGGTCCCAAATAATTCTCAACAAAACAATGACTGGTAGAGTTTAGTAATATTAATATATCCCTTTAGTTTAGGGCTTTTGGTCCGTAATTCTTTTCAGACTGATCTTTCCAGGTATCATGGAGTTTTAAATGCGATCAGATAAATTCACAGAAAATCTTTGCTCTCACTTCCGTCATCCTGCCCTGCTGTGTGTGCTCTGGAAAAACCACATGGAAGCAGCAGAGTTTTCTCCGTCTGGATCGCCCAGATTGTGACAACGGGACGTTTAGCTCATTAGAGAACTTGTTAGATAAGTGTGAGAGGCAGGCAGTGCTTCTGGGGGCCTTGCCTTGAATTCCCAGACTTTCTCAGAGGGTTACCTTTGTCAGGACGTGTTAGAGTCATCTGAAACCAGGCTAGAAAGCTTAGGATAGATATTTAAAAATAGAAAAGCTTTGCTTTGTGGCCAACCATGGGTGCGGAGGACTTGGGCAGCCTTTGCCTGCAGCCAGTGAGCCCGTTGGAAACTGAGGAAGGGAGAGCACACACGGAGGAGGCGGTGATGAAATTCTGCCGTGTGCTCCGGTTGTTTCAACCCATGCTGCTGAAATGCTTCCAGAATTCTCCCCCAGAGACTGTGGGAGCAGAAATGGGAAGCTTAGTTTAGATTTGAATGATCTTAACCACAGAAGTGGTTCGGGGGAAGCAGCCCTCGCCCTGGCACTGCCCCTCGGGCGGGCAGCGCTCCTCTCGTGTGATGGGGAAGAGAGCAAATGTCCCCAAAATCTCTCCACTGTGACTTTCAAGAACAGCAACACCAAATATTGTCACATTAGAATAGTTCCTGCAGTTCTGCCAGGCTGAGGAGTGTCCTTCTCCTGTCCGTCCGTTGCTCTGCCGACATCCCAGGCACTGGGGCTAAGAGGGAGCCACATACTTCAGCTGTTTTCCTCCCACAAAGCATCTCGTATCTGTATATAGACTGTGAAAAATGTGGGAGGCCACCAGGATGACGGAGCTCTCCACGGGATGGCACCTGAGAATCTGCTGCTTTGATGCCTGCAGACAGCACAATGGAAGATTTCTTTTCTAACTGCTTATGGTGAACAAATTTTAAGTTTAAAACATTTTTATTGGAAAGCAGATATTGGCGAGCCACATACAAGCAACGAAGGATCTAATGTAAGCGAGAATGCGCTGGCCAGGCTGTTTAGCGTACACAGACCAAGGCATCCATCATCCGTTTCTTAGTGGGTTGTTGTCTTTTCAGACTTCCCGACAGGCTGGTGGGGTAGAATCAGAGTCATTTTGGTTATATCTCTGTAAGAGATATTTCACGGCTATAGGTGCCCCTACAGCTGTATGGCAGTGTTGGCAAAGGCACCAGAAAATGACCACTGACGTTATTTGGAACCCAGTTCCACTACGTTTACATTGATTAGTGTCTACCATACATACAATTCCGTTGATATGTTCTTCAATCACTTTCATACAAAAACGCTCCCCAACTTTTCCTTAAGACCAGGATTATTAGAATAAACCGTGAACTTGCATTTGATGCATTTTATATTTTGCATAGCTTTTTCTCTAATGGCCTATTCTGAAAAGAATGCAGAACTAAATCAAATGTAGTAAATTATACTGTACGGCATGAAGTTTCAGATTAGCAGAAGGAGATAGAAGCCGAGATTCAAGCACTGAAAAACAGATTTGCAGGTGGGATTTGAAAGGAGCTGGAAATCAATGGAGTTGAAAGTTTCTGGGAGCTCCATATGGCAGGAACTGTGGGAGAGAAGTCTCTCACCAACTGTGCAACTGTCAAAGGGAAAAGAGGTAGATGATGATGATGATGATGATGATGTACGTGTGGAAGTCAGTGATCAAATGTTAGCTTTGCTAATCAGACACAACTGGAAAACACACAAATATATACCCACTTTATAGAACAGAAGGAATTATTAGAATGAAATGGCCAGCTGGAGAAAGACAGTAAAACAGGAACCACAGAACAAATAGTTAAAAGGAAAAAGAGAATTTTTACCAAAAAAAAGAATAGAGCATATGCCAGCATGCGGGAATTAGAGAGTATTTTAAAATGTCAGTTTTCTAGCTCTTCGTCTTAAATAGCAGTGAATGAGAAAGAGAGCTTTCTTTTAAGAGAGCAGCACATCATTTTAGAGCGTCTGTGGTTTGCTTGCATAATAACAATTAAGAGAATTTTGTTCTTTAAGAAGTGTTTAAAGTAGGACTACAAGGGACAATGATGCTGGTATTTAATGCAGGGAAGGTAAAAAAAAAAGAAAAAAAAAAGAAAGAAAAGGGAGTGCATGGAGGATGCAGTTGGATGACAGAAGAGCAGAGACACCTTATCTCCCGTGCGGGCTCTCAGCGACGCATGCTGTCAGTGAACTGACCCATCCGTGTTTTCGAGGTGATGTGGTGTCTGGATGGAGCTAAAAAGGACTGAGAAGGGCCAGCTTTATGCTGATCTTCAGCATCATTTAAATTCGAAGGTATTTTTTTGTTTGCAATTTTGCCATCCCTCAGAATTCCCTGCAGGAGGTGCAGCCGGGGCCGTCGCCTGCGCTGCCCGTCCTCACCCAGAGCAGAGCAGACTCCGACCAGCCACGAGGCTTCGTAAACTCGGCAGCTTGTGTTCCCATCAAGATGCTACTTTCTTGTTCTTGAAAGGGGAGAAATGGTGATAATAAAAGTAGCTTCTGGTTATTATCTGCAAAGATTTGCTTGTTCACACACTGGGTGTGAAAACACTGAGCCCAATCCCGCCTGCTGCCGAGCTCTGTCAGCGCTTGGCCGCACCCGAGCACTCGGCACCTCCACGGACCTGGCGCTGAAACCTTGACTCGCCGAACCACCCCGGGGATGGAAAGGGTTATGGAGAAGGTAACATGTGCTGGAATGTAAAACCGAAATCCATAAATGCATTCCAGTGGTGATGTCGAAGATGCTTAGAGCTTTATTTCAGACCTAATTATCTTGATAGCGTGTTAGGCATCGACAGAAATGAGCACCATGTGTTTTCAGCTGGCTGCTGCCTGCGTTGGCTCGGGCTTGTTCCTCCAGGTCCTGAGCATGAGCCCTCTCCGGGTCCCCTTTGCACCGCAGAGGGAAGGACCCTCCTGGTGCAGAACCACCTTGCCAGCCGGTGGAGGGACAGTGTTGACAAGAGCTGGAGGACAAAGATGGCATCTGCCGTGAGTCGTGTGGAAGGAGAGGAAAAGAAGTCGGGATCCTCCAAATCCCAGCTGCAACAATAGCTGAGCCCTGGAGAGGGGGAGGCTGAGAGAACAGCGCGAATTTTCTAGCCACAACATTCCTGGTTGTTCTGTGGTGTTGACAGTGAAAGCTTTTATTCCTCTCCAACTCGTGTAATCCCAAGAATGCTGTTCTTGCCATATGCAGCCCACTGGTGTTTTGGGTTTTTTATAAAAAAGCAAGCTTTGCCTGTCTTCCCTTCCTTTGCAGCTCTGAATTCTATAGACTCGGATTGCTTAACTACAAACAGAGGATTTTCCAGGTGGGACATCTTGGTTAAGAAAAGATAGATATCAAAATACAAGCTACTGAAGTAATAAAGCTTCTTGGATGCAGGTTGGGGGAAAAAAAGAAAGAAAAGTGAAATGACTTTGAGCAGAAAGCTCAGAGCGCAGCGAGCAGCTCAGCATAACTAGAGGTCCCCACAGGTTTGTGAAACAGCAAGGCAGAATTGTTTTGGACGCTCGGATGGGGTTCTAGCTAAAGACAGAAAGACAAAGAGGACAGCTACGCCACCAATTTATGTTTTATTGAAACTGTTAGAAGAGAGGAGGGTCTCCAGCAGTATTTTCTCAGAGGAGAGCAACGTGGTGTTCATTTGACAAAATAACTTGCGCAGCTGATCTTGCTCAGTTACTGGTTTCAGCTGAGCCCAGCTCATGCCATTTGTAGCGTTCATTGCTTTTCTTAAGGACTCGAGAACATTTGTATCAAATAGCGCTCTGTTTCTCTAAATCTGGAAGAACCATATTTCAATGGACGTTGCACAGTAAGAATAGCAATTCCCACTGCCTGAAATAAGAGAGGACGTGGCCTAAATAGCAGCGGATATTTATCTGATTGTATTGTGAACTGACAAATGTTCAGACCTTGTTCTTCACTGTAAAAATGGATACAGCATTTGAGTCTTCATTAGGAAAAATTGTTTTGGAAGATTTGGGGCTCCAACTGAACGTTTTCTTACAACGGAAAGCAGAGAGATCTGAAATTTAAGGGAATTTCAGAATTTGGCAGATTCGGTTGCTCGGTGGCAGGCGTTGCCCAGTGGCCCCAAGGGAAGCAGAGCTGCGCTCACCTGCAGTCTTAAGAGTGCTGAGAAGCCGGGGAGGAATCACTGCTATTAGGGAAAGCACAAAGAAGCAGTGATTAATTATTATTTTGACATTCTTTGGGTTGTTGTTTGGGGTTTTTTGAGGGTTTTTTTTGGTTGATTTTTTTTTTTTGTAAATTGGGATGGCATCGTGCTAATTCATCTTTTGCTTGCCCTTTTCAAAGTGATTTCAGAAAATTACTTTGGCGATCTTCATACCACCTGAATGAAGTTGACCTGCGTGAATTATTATTATTATCATCCTCCTGATTTAGGAGGATGAAACTTTAGTCTGAGATTAAATGATTGGCCTAAGGCTGAAGGGGTTATTTTTGCCTTTTTGGTGCCCTAACCTGTCTTCAGATTTATTACAGCAGATCTTTCATTTTTTCTTTCAGAGATGTGTACTGCAGAGCAGATGCATAACCTTTTTAAAGAGCTTTTTCTTTTAAACAGCATTATAGTATACCATTGTTTAAATAACGCAGGAAAGGATTTGAGAGAAACAGGAAATTACTTTCCTCATCTTACTCCCCCTGAAATGTGAAGAAAATTTTATAATAATAAAATGATACTAATTATGCCTTTTGGTCACTCTCCTAGTATTTCCTGGCGCACGTGGAATTATCCTTTGCAAATATTGTAAAGAGACAGAAATTAAGATAGTAAAAAAACCACAACACCTTAGTGAAGTGGCCTGCCTTTTGATTCTTATCTGACATAAAATATTAACTTTGTGCCCTTTGAGACAAGATATATTTTTTTAAAGCAAGTCGAACAACTCTTCGGTGATCCCTTCATTTGCTTTAGCAATGTATAATTCAGAGTTTCTTCTAGTTTTTCCTTAAGCTCCTCTGGTTCAAACAAAGTAATCTGGGAGATCTGGAGAAGGTTGCATTTGTCTGGGTTCGTTGTTTATATATTTTATTTTGGTAATGAGATGGGGATTTTGAAGGCACTGTGTTTCTCCTGGATGTATTTAACTTGTTGCTTTCAGAAAGAAAGGAGAGTGGCTACAGTGCAGCGAGGTGCCCACGGGATGTGCTCCCTTCTGCAACTCTTCTCTCTTCTGAGAATGGGCAGTGCCCAACTATAACAAGATCTATTTGTAATCTATGAAATTATAACTTCCCTGCTTTTTTATAACTTTATGTAGTGGTGTGAATGTTTGTCTCTTCTTTCTAATTTATCGTGCGACTAAGCCTACATGAGCTACGTGTGGCAACTTCAGGTTTCACTTGTTTCTACTGACACTAAAGATGATTGATGGTAAAACTTTAAACCTCGTGTTAGCCACCAACCTGAATAAACAAAGACCAATGTGGCAGCTCGATATTAAAAGCTATAAAACCTTCCTGGGGGTTCACGGATTAAGTCAACTCGCCAAAATGAATTCCCCAAAAAAGCTTGCTCAGGACCAAAGAAAAATGAACACAACAGTAAATGAAATAGAGCTATCCTCATCCAGCGGACTAAAGCCCTCCTGAGGGCTGAAGAATTGCAATTTTTAACATCTCTCAAGAGTCCAAGAGGAGACACAGTGTTTGTGGATCCTAGGGAGGCAGCTCGAGGCTATAAAAGAACAAAAAAGCCTTTAAGGCACACCAAAAAAAAAATAAAAATCCCTGGAGACGTAGCTTTCATTGGTCAAAAATAAGTGTTAGAAAACAAAAAAACTTCCCCCATTAAAATTAGTACACATTAGCTCACTCTATGTTATTTTTCAGTTATAAGAAGTGATTTCGATTTTTGCCATGCACTGTTTTAATCTCTTGGGTCTATAAACCTTGATAGCAATGTCAGCCAAAAATACCAGCATGTCGTTTATCATAATATGACAGGAAACAGCTGGGATCTTATTTTCATCTTATTGTGATGCAATTACTAGTGAGCACAGTTGAAAGTAACAGATTTTGCCTTAGCAAACAAACAAATTGCAATTGTATCCCGAAGAACAGTTCTCACTGCAAAAGCAGTTCGTGTCCTCTCTCTGAAATAGAGTAAGAAGTCAGCCCCAAGCAATTCTTCAGCTACCAGGACTTGTTTCTCATTTTCTTTCTCTGTTTTCAGCCAGCCCCGTAATATAGATCCATACTTTAAAGCCCAGTACGTATTTCTTCCTGACTTTCCAAGAAATGTGTTTGTCAAAAGGGAACAATCCCTTTGCTGCTTTGCAGAGTTAATAGCAAACGTTGACAGTGTTGGGCAAGCACGTGTTTAGAGGACACTTGCAGATTAAACTATTAAAACCAGTGTCCTGGTTGAAAGAAGATTGTTGCACAATTAGACATTATTATTTCGCTCACGGAGCTGTATTAAAATTGTTGTTGCATCTACTTAGAATGAAACTTTCTCAACTTTCCTCTAGGAAAAATTGTAACGAGGGGCTCTCGCTGTGTGCCTGGCCCCTGCGGAAGCTGGTGGGAGTCCGAGGTGCTCTCATGGCTAGGTCGGGATGTCATGAGTTTAGATCATGATGTCATGGGTTTAGATCATGATGTCATGGGTTTAGATCGTGCTATCGTGAGTTATATTGGGGTCCGTGCTCGGCACCTGACACTGTAAATGCAGAGCTTGAGCGTCGAGTCAGGCCCCTGCGAGGGAGTTTCTGTGCTGGTTGGGTCACCCCAATGTGTTGGCAGGGTCATCATCCAGGTCCTCTTCCTCCCAAAATAGATTTTTATTATTCAAAATTTAGGAAATAAAAGCATTTTGCTGTTCCAGCTGCTTGTTTCTGCTCCCGTCTCACCAAGGGCAAACATAACATGTTGAATTAACTGAAATATATGTTTCTGCTCTATCAAGGTCCCCACCCAAATGAGCTGTTGGCTCAGAAAATATTTATCCTGGCAGAGCACCCCTGCATAACTTTGTGAGCCCTTGTAGAAATAGTAGCATAAATTTATTGGAGTAACTTACAAAAACATAAATTCTGATCGCTGGCTTATATGCAAGCAGAGTTCAAACCAGGTTTCCTGTCTCACCGTTTTTTTTTCCTTTGGATTTGCATAGTGGCATCGCTTAACTTGCAGCTCACAAGGAAAGCCTCTAATTGCCGATTTGCATAGAGATCTGGAGATTTCTTCTGCATGTCGGAATGACTCATAGGCAGAATTTTCCTAAAGTTTCATCAGATTGTTTTATTCCTTTTGTATGGATAATTGCACTACGCATGAGACCTCTTTTGGCATCACCTGTTTTTTCCGTAAGGTGGTAACTGGCGCGTCGTGCCATGAACTTTGTGTTTGGTTCTCACGTGTTGAAGCCCGTGCGCTCCTTGCGATCCAGGAGCTGCAATTTGTAACTCGTGGCTTCGTCAGATCTAAGACTGAGGTTTAGATCTGCGGTCACAATGATAGATTTAAGCCATTTGGTAACTAAACCGAAATTAGCACAAAATGGTGTGTAAGTCTTTGGAAGAGAGATTCAATTTGGAAGTTTAAAGATATTTTATGAGTTAATCTGATATTGAATCCCTTTTATCCTTTATTTACATATTCAGCTGCTAATCCAGAAAAACACCTAAGTACTTGCTTAATTTGAATTAAGCAGTTAATCCTATTGGAAGTTAAGTACAGATGTGAGGCCCTGATTCAGCCAAGTAATAAAGCGTGTGAGCAGCCCTCTGCCACTCGAGGGACAGAGCTGAACCGGACTTTTCTTGGGTCACCATTTGGCAAATACAACCACGCTGGAGAGATACAAACCATGGTCTTTCCAGCTCATCTGGCTTCGTGTATCGCTGCTTTGTAAGTGCCCTGTTCTCTCAGCATCTGTTGAGCAAGGTTATGGACTAAAATGTCCTCTAGGTGTAATTGTTTCGGTGTGAACATATGATGCTGTAACATGTCAAAGATGCTCAAACCTATTTGTTAAAAGTCCTGCAGCCTCAGTGAAGTTGAGGAAGACCCAAGATGTGATGAAAAATAGTTGTGTGATGAATTTTTTTTAAAAAAAAAGTCCTCCAAAGCATCTGGAAGTTGAAAAATTTTGTAAGAAAACCTTGGGAAATGGTCATTCACCTCGTGTAAGGGAGTAAGGGGCAAGTATCACTCTGCTGACCGGGTTCGCCAAAGACAAGAAGAAAACCTCTGACCATCTATTTGCAAAGCGTGTGTGTGTATAAATGCTCTGTGGAAACAGTTTTAGAAATTATTATTGCTTCTTCATACCATGTCCCAACAAATGCCTGTTTCCTTTTCATTATTTTTTCCTCCTCTCCATATATTCCTTATTCTTACATTTTCTTTTTCCTTTCTTCCTCTTTTTAAACTCTTTTGCTCTTTACACGTCTTTGCTGATCTTTCATCTCTCTTCTTCCCCTTCCCTTGATACCACAATTCTGTGTTTATTTGTACTCCAGGTTGGGCAAAAGGAGCAGAGAAGTTACTCTCCGGCTTCCAAGAGTAGCCATCTATATATAAATTTCTTTTTGTTCTGTTACAGATAACCCATATACGACAAGAATATGAAACCACACTCAAAGGTCTGATGCCAGCCTCTTTGAGACAGGAACTTGAAGACACCATTGTCTCTTTAAAATCTCAGGTAAGTTCTTATTGTTCATCTTTTGGGCCTGGATAAAACCCACCTCTTCTAGGCAAGAAATTATGACTGCCTACATTTGGCCAAAAAAACCACTGAATAAATGGCAGAACCAAATTACGGCAGCGCTCAACATGCTTCTCACTCAGTCGTCTTTCACAAGGCTTTCCTCCTCCAGTTCCCTCACCTTGAGAGCTACCATACTGTTTCTTTTGGTCACAAATTTTCCTTCAGCTGGCACCTAAAAGCAGAAACAATGCTGTGTTCAGTATTAAGGGGTTTTCTCAACCTTTCAAATATGCCACACACTTACCTCTCATTTTCCTTACCCTGTTTCTCCTGAAGGGATCTTTTAAAGGCTGCATGTAAAGGGTGCAGAAGAGAATTAGAAATCATTTTGTTTTCTTTCCAACCTACATAATAAAGCAAATGGGATATTTCTTTTAAGATACTAGTACAAATGATCATTGCGTTGTTTCTGGAGAGGCTCTGCTAGACTTCTGTAATGCTTTAATATTTAATATTGCAAAGTTGTTTAACACTTTCCTATCCAGTACCTTGGGAGCTGGAAGAAAACAAAACGTCATCATGGCCTGAGCTGACATGAGGGAAGGATAAATAGCAATCAAGAGGGGCGATCATAGACGTGGAACAACATACTCCAGAGAAAACACTGTCAGTGTTGGCATCTGGCACAGTGCAGGATGGGACATTTCGGCGTGTTGGGAAGGGCTGACTCTGTCCTGGGCTGAAGGGAAGAAAGGAGAGAAAGACGGAGCAGTGTCTTGGAGATCAGGGAAGAGAAAAGCCCTGAGGACACAACATACAAGTTTAAGTTTCATACCAGCATGCACCTTACACCAATTTTTGGGACTGTTTTTCAAGGAACTGTAGATGTACCGACTTTCCATTTCTTTTTCCTATGCAGTCTCTCTATGGAGACGGATGGTAATTTAACGTATTTGGGTTTTTCTTCTGTTTATAATGTAATATTCTGTAGCATTTTTTGCAGTGCATGAGACTTTTCCCCTGACAAAGTGTGTCTTTAATAGAAGTAGCAAATTTTTATTGGGGAAACTTTCATATTCCTATGTGCTAGTAGTGACACAACGTCAACACTGCGGTTATAAACACTCTGCTTACCTGTCAAGGGATAGCTAATGGAAGTGATGCTCTTTCTCATTTAAACAGTTCTGGGAAATAAAGAGTTACTGGAGAAATCTATTTCCAGTTGATAGTAAAAAGCTATTTTTAAAGTGTGGTTGACTATTAGCACTGTCTGGTTACTCTGGAGCTAATATAAGAATACCACAGCTTTTAATGAGTTAAAAAAAAATAAGTCGAATCTGATATCCACCTGCAGGGCTTCTGTTAGCAGCAGCAGCATTTCAAACAAGTAAAAGTAACTACCCCCATTAAAACCTGGGTGCTATCCCAGAAACACAGAGCTGCTGGCTGGGGTTCCAGCGGCAGGGTGT
>NW_009721243.1:82038-112263 GCF_000703405.1 Apaloderma vittatum
GCTGAAGCACAGGTGTCCTTGCCTTTGAAAATTGTTGAAATTCCTCTTTGAAAACATCAGACAAGAAGGGCAGGGGAACCTCTGCACCTGTCAGGATTATTTATTGTTGGAGGGGGATGAAGAGGATAGGCTGGGTAAAAGCACCGAGCAGTGATAAAAATAAACGATAAAAAAAAAGAAAATACTTGAGGCTCGGGCAAAGTTTTCTAAAAGCGTTGCTAAATATAAAGGACGCTGCCCGGCTGTCTGCTCTCGGTGAGTCCAAGAGTGACCACAGGGTATTAATAAACATTAATTTTCATACGCTGGAAGGACAGGTGAGTGCCTTCATCACAAGAGCAAAAGCGCAGGGATCAGAGCACAGGCATCGTATGGAAGTCACGAGAGGAACCAGAGCTCCCAAACCCTTGCAAACCCATATGGTACCACCAGCTGAGTTTAAAAACTGGTTTGACTCTCTTCGCAGCTGGAGCAGGTCCAGGGAAGCTGCGCTAACAATCTTCTATCAAGTATTAATTCAAGTATGCAGCTTAAGTGTTACTGCATTTTATTTCGGCAAGATAGACCAGAAAAGCACGTTTATGAAATGAGCGCAAAATTAATAATCAGAATTTTGTGCCCCATTTTCACATGGGATGTATTTTACAGGTAAATATTCTGGAGAAAAGAGTGTCTATCCTCCAGGAAGAGCTGAACATCCACCATGCCAGAAGGTACGGGATTATCTTTGATCAATTTGTACCATTTCACACCTGGGGATCCCAGCTATTGAAGTTTTACGGCTTAATTAAAACACTCATATATCGTTGCAGTTTTGAAAGATCCTTATTTTCAGTAAACATGCGTCTGAGAATTTTCCCAGTGCTTAGTCAGTACTATTAGAGCAAGATTAGAGAACTTGCAGGTGCATTGCAAGTCTGGGCTTTGCCTCGACGTTCATGATGAGACAGTGGCTCGGTGCACAGCTGCAGCTCTGCGGTGGTGCCACCTCCTTTTAAGATAGAAAACAATGATGCAACGCGTAATATTACAGATCACATCTTCAAAGTACCGGATCTTCATGAGCCTGGGCTTTTTTTTCAGGCGTTTACACCCTCCAATATAAATTACGGCAAGTGCTGCAGCAATAAAAAGCCTTGCTGTGCCTTTAGAGTAAGTGATTCACGTGGAGAGGTGAGTAAAAGGAAACTTCCTAGGAAAGCCACTCCAGCTTCTTTATATTTATGGAGTTTGATGATGCTTTCTTGTCTCACATGAGGGTTTCTGCAAATAACAATGTGTGCTTGTAAAAGTAGCGTGAAAATTTGTGAGATACGTAAACATTCATACAAATGTTAGCAGTGTGCAAGTTGCCTGAATATGTTAATCCTAAGGTATTTGTTAATGAGAATTAGCTAAAGCTAAATGGATACTGAAAATACCACAGATTCTTGGTAATATGTCCAGTCCAGGTAACTTTGTTAGATACATGTAAAGCTGTAATGCACCCTCTGGACACTCTCCAGTAGCAGCAGCAGCAGCGTTACCAAGGGATGCGTTTTGTCTCAACCTTATTCTGAATTAGTGTCTTCACAGTAAGGAAAAGAGCTGTCTAAAAAGCTGAATAATCACGTCCCCTTAGATGAGGCCAGGCCACAAATGACCGAAACGCCAGGAGTGGAAGGAGCCCAGCACGGCGCGTGGCAGCTCCTCTCCTGACCGGGCTTGGTCGTGGCTTTGTGCTGCTTCTCTTCAGGGAAATCTTCTTCTTCACCAGATCTTTTTTCCAAAACTACATTCACCCTAGTTTTTGTGTCAGCATTTACCTGACCCTCACTCCCTGAAATGCTGCTTTTTGCTGCTGTAACGCGCACGGCGGCAGATGTGATGTCACTCCTCGGTGGCTGCTCCCCTGCCACCCAGCCCTGGCTTCAGCCTGTTGTGCTTTTATAGTAAGAATAATAAGATATAACTAATGAGAATCTCTTCGTTTTCAGGTAGCTGCTGGAGCTGTTGGATTTCTTTGGTTGCCAAATGGACTGCTTTGAATAGGTTTGAAGATTTGGCTCTTGTAAATTCAAATGCAGAGATCAGTGGCTGTTTGTTAGCACATAAAATGTGATGAAGTTCATTAAAACACGTCCATCGCTCATGTCAGCATGTTTTTAGTTGTATCTTACTTCCATTATTTTTTTTATCATTATCTTATTACAGACTTACACTTCTGATAACTCTGTGTTTGACTCTGTGCTGAGCTTGCTTACCGAGCTAGTGGAGTTTCCTCTACTAGTATTTTTATTAATTCCAGTACCATTCTTTTCACTTTTATACATGAAGGAATTCCCATTTTCTATTATTATTATCGTCCAAGATATTCTGACATATTTTGACATTGTTTCATGTCCATGAGTTTACATAATATTAAAATACTATTATTTTGTACTATTTTGTTTTGACATTATTCTCCTGCTTGGGCATCTCACTCACCTCAGTCGCCACAGTCCCTATGAGAGTTTTGTATGGCTTTGTTCACTGGCAAAATATTTTCATGCTGTGTGTCAAGGAAAATCTTGGAGTGAGAATGAAAACACTGTGATAACAAATGCAGCCACTGTTGCTGGTTATATCTGTTGCTGGAGTTGGGTGTGCTGGTCACAGGAAAGTCCTTCATCATTTTCTGCCGACAGAGTTACGGGGCGTTAATGAAAAAGAGTCGTAATCGATATGGCCTTGAGCCTGTGGGCTCTCTTGGATGATCCTGGTAAATCTCAGGATTTATCAGATTCCCGCGGGTTTGCCAGGATGAGGTTGAACCGCGATGGGAAGCCGAAGGATCTGGACAGGGAGTCATCCTCACAGCCCGCCCTTCCTGGCTGGGGAAGGCTCGCTTACCTCTTGGCCATCCATGAGTCAGGGTGTACCTTAGGACATTTGTAACCCATGAGTTCAGATACGCCCAACACAAGAATAGCTTTTGTTTTCCCCAAGCACCGTCCTGCCGGCAGCACCCGTATCACGGCCCGGTCGATGCGCTGAGTGCTTGGGAGGGGGCAGGAAATCCCCATCTCCTAAGCCCAGCTGTGGCACGGGCAGCAGCAGCGAGGCTGGGCAGGGTTTGGAGGGTCTTGGCCACTCTTCCGCCCGGCTGCTGCGTCCTTATCTCCTCCTGACGTGGAGACCAACGGGGAGAGGCTTTGGCAGGCTGGGCTCCAGCCACCCCCTGGCAGGGAGCTCCTTGTCCCGCTCCAGCCCCAGCTCTCCCGGATGCTGTGCTCATTGTCGGGCTGGTCCCCGCCTGGGCAGGTTTTCCACCTTCCTTGAATCAACAAGTGATTCTTCTAATTATAGATAAGGGCTTGTACAGGCTCCGATAAGGGAGGAGGTGCTGCGGCAGGGGGCCCAAAAATCGCCCGGGGCAGCGGGTGAGCTGCAGGAGGAGGAATTTGTTTGGATGCATTTAGGTAATTGTGGGCAGTAAAATGCACAGAGAGGTGCAGGGTAGGGATGGTTGGGCTCCTGGGGAGAAGCACCCATGGGGTGCTCACGGGGAGTTACCTGCTGGGTATGGCCCTGGGTCCAAAGGGCAGACGCTGGGACAGTGAAATCTCTCGTCATGCGTGAAGGAAATGAGGCAGCATTGATTTTGCTGTTTTGCTTGTGGTTTTGCTTGATATTTGGGCGGTTACGTCACTTCTGAAAGTAGTAATGGGGGTACCTCTGTAAGGAAACACGGAGACCTTTTGAAGATAGTTGAATCCAGGCCTGAATTTCCTTATTTTTGACGGATTTGGGTTGCTGATGTCATTGATGATCAAAAAGCAGCGTGAGAAAGGTGCACCTTGGTCAATCAGGGAATTTTAAAACTCTGGGAAACTCCCTCCAGCATCAAATACACGAGGGGCGTTTCGAAGGTGCTTGTAAACCTGAGAAGAAACTAAATTTGAGGTGGGACCAGCTTGGGTATGGCTGCAGCTTTATTTGTGCTTTTTAATTCTTTAATTCTACTGATTTTGCTCTGTGAGAGAAGATTGTTTTCCCTCTATATAAAACCCTGTGAGGAAAAGGCATCATAACATTTTTGACCGATATCGAGGGAGGTGACCCTGATCAAGGTGACGCTGTATTTCAGTGCCACTCACAGTTCTTGCGTTACACGTAACAAATATGCTCATTTCTGGTGCAGTTGGAAGAAAAGGGATACAACCTCCCTTCTGCTCCCAGCCCTCTGCTTTCTTCTGCAACAGTGCTTTGATTGTACTGGTGACAGCAGATACTCCTGTTACTTGCCCAAATCTCTGCTGACTGTGGTTTCAGACTCAGAAATGAATTTGCTGCACAGAAAAAAAAAATAGTTCTTGTGACTAGAAGAAAATATTTGCCATCACTAGAATTTCTTCCAGGGGTTTATTGAATTTTCTGAAAAACAGGCACTGCTTTGATTCTGATGACAAATGCTCTTGGTAGAGAGTATATATGCGATATGATTTAATTTTTTTTAATTATCTTAGTGCACTGCAAGTCCTTCCCAAATCACAAAATGTACTGGAGGCACCACACACTACTAAATTATACTTGGTCTTGTTCTGAGGGTACAAAGGAAAAGTGAGACATCAGATACTGTACGAAAAAGTTTCAGAACACAAGGTCATTTTAATTCAGGCTTTTTTTTCCAAGGAACTATCTTTTCTAAGCTTTGATATTTTGTTCAGAAAGGTCATTTCTTTTAAGCCTTTGTCATTAAAGAAGGCTTTTTCTTTAAAGTGCGCTATCAAAGAGCACAGAAATTGCAAGTTACTGAAACTAAAATGCATGATCAGTTTTAAGTCTGCCAGTAAAGCCCACTTAAAATTAGATGTGCTCTGCTACTGGTGGCTTCTTTGATAAAGCCAGTGAAAGATACGCAGTTGGTCAGGCAACAACAAAAAAAAGATAATTAAATAAAACTTTTCCTTCCTAAATTAGAAATCTTTTTTTGTGTGTGAAAAATCATTGAATTGAATAAGGATCTGATCCTGCGAAACCATGTCTTGTGTGAGAGCGAGTGTGCTGCGTAGGGGAGCGGTGGGTAACACTTCTACAGAACAATTGTGCAGCTCTTTCACGTTATCTGACATCTATAGTAATGCAGATAAGCCAAGCCCCTGGACAGAACATCACTTATTTACCATTAGCCATGGGAGAAGAGACGTTGTCTTTCCTGGTGGCTCTCCTGATGCTGTTGCTAGCAATGGTAATCTCTAATTTTCATTTTAACCCGGATCTGTCCAATATTCAAGGTAGTATTTTCAGAAGAGCCTGGAGAAGCTGGGCGTGCAGCTTACCTTCACACAGGGAGCTTTTAGAGCTGTGACCTATTTTGACCCGCTCTCTAAAGCAATTTTATCAGCAGAACTGGGTTCCAACAGCCTATTTTGTTTCACATGCTCCGTAGACATATAGATTAGTGGAAACGGCGATGTGCTTTCTCTATGTCAGCACGTGCATCAGACTTAGTACTTAGGACTGGAAACAAGGAAATGTGCATTTGTAGGATGAGCAGAGTAAAGGAATAAAATCATAGAATCACAGAATCCTAGAATGTGTTGGGCTGGAAGGGACCTTTCAAGGTCATCTAGTCCACCTCCCCTGCAGTGAGCAGGAGCATCTTTAATTAGATCAGGTTAAAGACACCTTTATCTCAGCTGGGCAATTACTTCCAACTTCATAACATCTGTTCACAAGATTTGTGCTTTAAGAGTCTTACTCTTCTCCCATTTGAAACCTGATACCAAAGTTCAAGATCAGGCAGATTTGGCCATCATTTCAAAAGATTGCGGGTCCTAATTCTGCCGTTGTCTTGTTCAAGTGAAACGAATGCTGAAGTTAACTTTGTCCAGTTTTACCCAAAGAAAGGCTTCAAAGAATTTTTTTAAATTTTAGACCTAGAATCCGTAAGAAACCCATTGGTCAAAGTGATTCATCAACAGCCAGAGCCTGGATGTTTGTAAGGCTGTGTTTAATTGTGCTCAGGAATGATATTACTTAAAAAAACTTATCGACACTTGCTTGTCATCTTCTTGTTTGTTCATCATCGGTGGATGAGGTTATTGACTAATTTCAGTATAGATTTGAAACTGTAATGAAAACCCTTATTTTACTCAGCTCTTCCTCCCCTCTCCTTCATCTTCACTGGGCTGCAGTAGATAAAATGTCGCTTGTCTGGGGTCCCGGGGGGAGGAGGGGCAGGGAAGGGATGGGGGACGGGGGGGCAGGAGCTGTGGCACGCCACATTCTGCAGCCCACGGACAGAAGGTGCTCACAGCCTCTTCTCTGGAGAGGTGCTGAACTTTTGTTGTTGTTGTTTGTAACGTTCTCTTTGGAGTCTGTAAAGCTCTGTTGGATGAAACCTCAAAGTGCCAGCTCAGCTGTGTATGTAATTGATGCTCACAGACCAGAAAGGATATCTTGACTGCTTTGTTTGGCGTTTCTGTTTGACCTCGCCAGCAGCCCGAGAACACCTCCAGCCCCGCAGCCCATGCTTTCCGCTCCCTGGTCAGCCACGCCGCCGGGGAAGTGCAGGTGCACGGGGGCACTGGCGGTGAGCGCTGAGGGCATCTGAGCGCCAGCGAGTCCTCCACCAAAACCACCCGGCCCACGGCTCACACCGCCTGAACCAGCTCAGCCTCCTGTTCCTACCAGCAATACACGTGTTTGCGTCAAGCCCGCCGTGCAGCAGTGTGCAGGCGGAGGAGGCAGAAGGTGCTTCCCCGATTCCTCTTCCTTCGAGAGAAACCCAGAGCTCCAACAGCAGAGCAGGAGAGCGGCCGGGTCTGTGTGAAGATGCTTTGGCAAAATGGAGAGAGGAAACCTAAGCTGTATTTCTTCAGACCTCTGCTTAAGCCACGCTTTTAGCCTGCTTGTGCAAGATTTGTGTATCGGTCAGGGTACCAGCCTTAGGCTTAGGGTAACCGGCCGCGGTTTGATGGCCTGCCACAGGTCTGGTGGCAGTTGGTGTAGCATAAAGCTGCTCAGGAGTTCAGATACCTGAAACATATTGTTTTCATAAACTCCAGCCTAGCACTGTGTGAAATTTAAATACCTCTCTGAAGTCTGCAGCTGAGTTTTTTCAGCAAAATGCCCGTGTTAGAGTGCTCTGAGCACCCAGGAGGGTGAGGCTCCCGAGCTCTTCTTCGCGGAGCCCGTGGGGCATTTACAACACTAAGAACCTGTTGAGCAGATGCGTTGGCCACTGGGCATCCTGGCCCCACCCAGGCACAGATCTGGAGCAGAGCAGATGGTTCAACAACTCGTTTACCGTTAATTACTGCTCCTAATAGAGCTGAATGTTACAGCTGAAATTGTCAGTGGCTGGTGCTGAGAAGTTTGTGTTTTGTGGGTTTTTCTCTGTTTATAGAGCAGTGTGGGCAATCCAGTTAAAGGTGGTTATGGAAAAATGTCTCGAAGTCCTAAAATTAGGTTGTGTGAATTGATCCACCAAATGTGAGTGGAAATAACACAATATCAAGTGCTTTGCACTTGAAATAATTGGAGAAAGATCTTTTATTAGATTAGTAAAGGCAACATCCCTCACCAGGTCCTGCAATTCTTTGTAAACCAGGAAATCCTGTGAGCTACAGGATCGAGCTGGTGGGGGTTCAGACACTTGGAGCTGCTCTCTTGGCTTCTGCTCTCAGCACGTGAGCGTCGAGCGGTTTTGTAAGATAGGGTTGCCACCTCCGTGAGGTGGACGTGTCCTTCTGCTGGGGGCAGGCACCGAAATGCACATACCTGTTTTGCTGCCCTGGGCATGTCTGGAAGGACACACGTTTGTGGCTGCACCTGAAGACGTGCAAAGCAATAAGGAGCTGCCATGAGGCAGTGAACAAGAGGCCCTCTAGGCTGTCGTCTGCCTGCCTGGCTGGTTGGCCCAGCTCCTGGAGCTGTCATGCAACTGATCCAACCTCACCTTCCTGGAGCATTTAGCATAGAGAAAGGGGATTTGAACCTCCCGCAGGCACAGGGACGTGGGTCTCCACGTGTTGCATTGCTCCTGACTAAGGAGCAGCAGGACCCACGGCTTCCCACCTAAAGCCAACATCAATCTCCCGAAAGTTTCCAGAGGTCGGACGAGGCCCGACTGCCTCGCTGTAAAGGCAGGACAGGTTTAAACAAGGGGACAACAAACACATGGGTGCCCCTTTCTGCAACAGCCCATGCACAGAACAGCCAAACAGAGGAGCATCTGCTGGCAATCCCATCCCACCACATGAGGTTTGCTCCCAGTGCAGGTGGTGGCCCCCGTGATAATTCAGGGCCTTTTGTCATACCTTTGACATGGTTCTTCCTGCCAGCTCTACAGGTGCCATAAACACTGGGTTTATGCTACGGTTATGAAATATAAGTACTGGGAGTAGTAAAAAAGTAACCCAGCACCTGCTAACCAAGCTCCGGTCACAGCAACAGGGTCCAGGTGCCACCCCACACCCTGGCCCAGCAGCAGCAGGGCCAGAGCTCTTGCAGGTCGTGGACAAAGAATAGCAGGAGAAACGAGACAGTTCCCAGCGGGACCCTTCCCACCTGAACCTTTGGCCCTAATTCAATAAAGCACATGTGCAAACACTTAACCTTAAACTGAAGCACTTAAGCCCAGGCCCATGCCCAGGCTTGGACGTGCTGACGAATGGGGATCTTCTGGGGCCTTCAGACCCCCAGCCAGGTGTGATGCTTAGCCTCTGCCCTTAGCACCAGTTACATCTGAACTGGTTTTTGCTCCCAGATGCCTTCCTCCAAGCTGAGGCAGTTGTTCTCTAAACAGCAGTGTTGTACGTACAGAATCATTTAGGCTGGCAAAGACCTTTAACATCATCGAGTCCAACCATATCTCTTCATTCGCTGTCTTTGGCGCCCCACAAGCTTCATGCGCAGTCCGTTGTGTCAGCAGCTCCAGCTCTGCTGTTGGGTGACCGCAGAAAGGCTCGTGCAAACATCTTGTCTGCGAAGAACAACTGAAGGTCTCGCCCCACAGTAAGTTGGTTGGGTCTCATACTGGTAGAAGCAGCTCCCCGCGTGGGGTGGATTTGTGTTTTCGTACTACGTTGTGCTGTGTTGGTGGAGTCGAGTTATTTAACCTTTCTGATGGATCTAGTAAGGGCTGTGGGCTATTTCCTTTTGCGTATTTCCAGTGGGGCTTGATCCTTTCTCTCCAGGCATTGCTAAACCATGTTTTAGGGTGCGAGCGAGCCCACGCCATCACGACAAGCAGTTGTTGGCTGGCGACTCTGAGCCCCGTGTGGGATCAAGCCCACATGTGACTTGGCGTGACGCCACCTCAGCAGATGGGCCTGAGCATCCCGAGACGCACGTGAGCGTCGGGGGCTGGACCGCCCCGGGTGCCGCCACGGGGAAACGGCCCCTCAGAGGTTGTGGGCGAGCCCCCACCCAGTTCATCTCTCTGCGTCACTCTTGTCTTTGCGGAGGCTCCTTTGAGGAGGAGGAGGAGTGCTTTGCTCATGTTGAGCCTCTCCAACGTGCACGTGGGATTTTTTTTAAATTATGGCTCCTGCTGTATGAAACAGGAGGATGGGAAGTGTTTGGTGGAGGAAGGACCCATAGTCCTTCACCTCCAAGTGCTGTTGTTACAGAAAATGCTGGGTTTTGGTCGGATAGTTGTTGTAAGTTACACAGCCATTGTAAGGAAGAGGGTGAGAAATGACAAGCTTAAACTGAAATAGTATTTTTAAATTGATGCAACTACTAGGAGCTTTTTAACTGGTATATGCAGAGATCTCTGGATCTACACACCTTTATTTCTCTTTTTTTCACATAAGAGCCATTTCTGAGTAAATATACACATGCTCATGTGAGTGCTAAGCTGTGAAATAGCTTCATGGGTGCTTAGAAACTTGTATTTAGAGATATAAAGACCAAAAGGGATTCAGGAATGGCCTAGGGACACCATTCCTAAAACTTCCCTGAGTTAATTTTCTGCTTCAAATCCAGTGGGTCTGGCTGAAACAGAACATCTCTATGAGAAAAAGAACTACTTCCCAAATATTACCAAAAATCCTCTTCTACATTCTTACTGACCGTGGTCAGATCACCTCTTACTAAACCTTTCCAAGCAGAATGGAGCCAGTTCCCTCAGTCTCACAACAGTTGTAATTTCCTGCTTTCAGTCGTCATCATGTTTTTTCTCTGAAAAATAGTAAGTTATTTGAATAGGGCATTATTAGAGTGGCGTTAATTAAAATGTATTCTTTTAAATCTGTTGGGTTTTTTGAGCATCCCAAATCTTCCTCTCTGAACAGGACGTTTTATAGAGCGTGGTGGTGGCCTGCCAGTCTGTGAGACCTGCTTTTGAAAAAGTCTGGGGCAGCTTTGGTCACAGTCCTGTTTTTGCTTAAGATGTTTAATGTGTTCTTTCATTATCTTTTGCAGCACAAAGGTTTTATTGTCCATTCTGGTAGCTTATCTGGCTCTTCCCCAAACACAGAGCACTCTTGACTTTTCACCCTTAGTCTATCATTTTGATCCAATAGCGGACAAAAATCATGTAAGTCATCTTTCATTGTACCATTTTCTTAAAAACCACTGTCCTTTGAACTGTCTCTCATTCTGCCAGTTAAAGACTTTACCATGCACCTTGGTTTGATTTGTAATTTCTCCCCTGAATTTGGTGTGTATAATTCTCTTCTTAATTTGTGATTATTATTTTTATTCACTTCTTCCTGCTTTCATTCCCTTTACTTGCCCGTGATGCTGTCCCGTCATTATAAAAACATAATTACATGTTACACATTGGTTTGGTCTGGCTAAAAATATTTTCAGAGGTTGCAATTTCCAGTCACGATTTTTTTGACAAAACTTCCTAAGCTGACTTTTCTTCTAATGGTTTCCAAGCTGCGAAAAACAATTCCGTAAAACGCATCTTGTGCGAGCGCAGCCTCAGAGCTGCCCTGCAGGGGCACCAGGTGTTGGGGTTGGGAGAAAAACAGGGGAAACGCGGCGGAGGAGAGAGAGACATCTCCTTCGCTTTGCCCGTGGTGTGATGCTGCGTCCCGCGTTGGGGCGATGGGTCTGGTTAAAGCCTTCTGCAATCCCCTTCCACTGAGTGCTGGGACTCGCAGGAAGCTCCCGCAGGTGTTTGTACCCCCGAGGCCGCAGCCTTTGCCCTCGCTTTGCAGCGAGGAGCCCTTCCAGGGCGTGTTATTTACTGGGCAGGCAGGTCAAAGCCTTTTCCATCTGGCAGCAGGCATTGGAAGCCGTGTTTTCACAACAGCTATGGGGTTTGATGCCTGCCTGGATTTGAATGCCCCAAGGGCTCTTTGATTGAGACTCTTTGCAACCTAATGTTCTCCCAAGGAACCCAAGCACCCTCGGTAATTAACCATGTGCAATTATGGATTATTTGTATCCATACCTGTCATCTGGGCTGCCTGTGTTGGAAGTCTAGAGAGGAGCCAGGGCTTCGGGGTGGGTCTGGATCCTCCTGCAGGGATGGGACTTCTGGGGGGGCTCAGGCCATGGCTGAGCTTCGGGAGGAGATGGAGAAGGGGGAGAAGATGTCACTCCCCAGCCAAATTCACATTTTACACCTGCAGTTGCTTTGGTTTTAATTTTTCTTTGCCCATGGAGGGATGAGGACTGTGTCCTGGCCGGGTCTCCTTTCAAGTGCTTGGCCGCTGTGGTTTTCCTCCCCGAGCAGGGAGGTGTCGGGGTTTCCAGCAGCTGAAGCTCCCGAGAAAGCGGTGACGAGACAGAGCATTACAGGGAGGACGTAGCGGCTGATGTCTTTACAGCGATGCCGCTTCCTCGATGTTCCTAAGATGCAGATGAAAGTAAAACTGGCAGCCGCTCCACACGATGCAAATCGCGGCCCCGCGGAGGTATGCCATGTTTAACCGTGGTTATGCAAGACGCCGCTGCCAAACCATGTCTTCCTCCGTATGTGGCTTGACAGAACATTGTGTTTAACCTCAGACTAGATGGGATAAAACACGGTTCTCTGTCAGGACTACAAATTCATGTGTCTGTCTGCACCTAGGCTCTGTCTTCCACTCCTAACTGTGGCAATTTCCATCGTGTAGACAGGTGGAGTATTTTCACGGGGACGCAAGAGCCTAAAATCTCGGTCCTTATAATCTGAATTAGGTTCCTAAGTCAATGAGAGCATGGACCTAAGTCTTTTAAGCACTTAGAAGAACGCCCTCTCTCCCAGAAGGGGAAAGCCCTCGCAGTGGTTTGCTCATCAGCTTGGCCCACATCTGCTCATACCCAGATGTTGCCCCAGCTACAAGCAGACTCCGTTTACTACCGAGTGTTACATACGTGCTCAGAACGTTTCATAGAGTCCCGCGTGGGGGTTAATGTGTAACAGGGCTCTCGGCTCAGCATCTCTGAAAGGTGTCCAAGGCCAGCCCATCCCCAGCTCACAGCTTTCCCGTGTGGAGAACGGGGACCCAGCTCCATCCCAGGCAGCCCATGTATGGAAGAGCTCGAGCGCTGATGGTCTGTAGCACAGCTCCCCGATAGAACGGGGTAATAATTAACAGCCTCTGTGGTCACACAGCACCTTCCATGCGAGAGTGTTTTTCTCTTGGATGAAGAGCCTGTTTCTCTCAGATGTTGTGATGCTACGTCCAAGAGACCCATCTTGACAGATGATCTCCTCGGGGTGGGTTTGTGGCGCAGAAGATGTGTTGCTCGTGCTTTGACACGTCTGTTGGAGCAATCCGACCCGCGTTTCTGCTAGGTGCCGAGAGGCAGGAGCTGCAGAGGGCTGCTCCAGGTCCTGCACTGCATGGGCCAAGGCTTGAGCAATGCTTTGTCGGCATCTCTTTAGTGTCAACTCTAAACCTGGCCCCGCTCAGCCGCTGCAGGGAAGAGCCTGCGATAGAAAACATGATCTCTCTGCTCTCAGCCTGACAAGTAATTGGCCGTTCGTACGCAGGGCCAAGCATGATGCCTCCTCGCTGCAGCCCTCTTGGGGTGGTTTGATTTCGGGGCTCCTCCAGGACAGTGCAGAGCAACCCCTGAGCATCCTAATGAGCCCCCTAATGAGCTTTGTTCGGGGGCTGCCAGCACAGCTGCCGTGGGGACAGCTGGGAGATGCACGGAGCTCCTGGGCCCTCCATATGGATGCTCTTGACCTCTGAGGCCTCCGAAACTCCATGTGGCTGCTGAGGACAGTGGAAAGGGTCAACCCCCTCCCTAAACCCCCAACAAAAGGAGGTTTTTTGGTAGATGCGGCCAGGACCAGGCAGTGAAGGGGTCTTGGAGGGAGACCCAGGGTGGGGACGGGAAGGTGTTTTCAAGGGATTTGCGGCAAAACTCGCTTGTAAATGCAGGTTGAAAAAAAGCCAACTACCCCGGTCGCAGCTCTCGCCCGGTGCCCGGTAAACGGGTCCAGGCGGGTCGAAGGGGGCTTGGATTCAGCCGCTGCCGTCCCGGCGAAAGGCTTGTGGGGGCGTGGGGTGACTTTGAACCCCCTCCCCATCCCTGGCAGCTTTGTGATCAGTGCTATTGTGGGGCCGGCGGAGCCAATCCCCGCCAGCCCCGATTCAAAGTCCAGGTGCCAACCAACTTGAACTCTCCAGCATCCCCGCCGTGAAGCAATTATTCCCTCAGACACATTCATTGTTCTCATTACACCATAAATTGTGAATGAATTAAACATGCACTTACCACTATGCACCACAGCTGTCAAGGAAAATAACACACGAATATCGTGCAGGGCTGGATCCTGCTCCCGCTCCTCTCCCCGGAAGGTTTGCTGCTCGCAGGGGAGGAGGCAGCAGCCCAGCCCTCTGGAGCCGGTATTTTCTGTGCGGCCAGGCCAAATCTCTGTTCTCACTCACTGCAGGACAGGACTATCACCATTGGGGTTTGATGGTTTAATTGTGGATTTGGGGTTTTGGGGTTGTGGGTTTTTTTTGGCCTTTTGAGCACACCTCTAGTGCTGTTGTGCAGAGGGAAAGCTGGCCCCTGAGCTTTATGAGTTCAACTGCGTCTTTACTTTCAGGCACAAAATCCTGCCAGGGGACAAATCAAGTTTTACTTGGGGCTGGCAGGGACAAAACTGCTCGAAGCCTCTGGGCCAGCAGCAGCACAGTCCCTGGTCCAGGACCGCCCCAGCCCTGGTGCAGGGGTACTGGGCTCACCCCCACGCTAGGGGATTTCATTGTGTGTGACCTATAGCTGGTGAGGGAAGATGTAAAAGAAAGGTGATTTATAGCACCCAACTTCATCTTACTCTGCTGTAGATGAATATATACTTTCCCAACAAGAAGCATTTATTTATTTTCTAGTCTCCCCACCATGTCTGTGGAGCTTACAGAGCCAGGAACAGTCTCCTGGCATGGAGTCGGCAGATAAATTCCCCGAGCGTCCCCCCCCCTTCAAAGAGGGGACCTGGAACTCGTGGCTACCTTGGGGTACAACGTCGGGATTCACCAGACAGGATTACAGAGGGGGCTTTTCTTCTGAGTGCGGGAGCTGGAAGTTTGTCTGCATTTCTCCTCTTGCGCCGCATCTCCAAGGAGGTTTTCACTTTCTAAGAAGGATGTTACCCACTGAGCTATTCATAGGAGTTAAATGAGAAAAGGGGTTAATAAAATACGTGCTAGAAAAAAGAAAATAAGATTAGAAGGGCTGATGTTTTGGCTGTGAGGCCTTCTGTGGGCTGCAGAGAGAAGGGGGAAAAAAGGAACGAGATTATTATTTTTCTTTTCTCTGGCTCAAAGAACTTCATGGCCAGAATGGCACCACTAATCCAATTTTCTTCCTAACAAGTATTTTATCAACACCTCTTTCTTTTTTCCCTCTCCTCTATTCTCCTTCCCTCAGTCTCTGTGCTGACAAATTATTAGTTGCATTAAAATTAAAGTTTCAACTACACGATGTCTGCTCTGCAGAAGCCTTTGCGGGGCTCTCGGGAGCTGGAGACCCCCACGACTCAGCACCTCTCCCCACGCACTTGTGCCCGTGCACATGCAGTCGTTGCACTTTTCTTGGGCACCTGGTTTTCTCTCGCCAACCACAGAAAAGTATCTTTTACAGCCCTTTGGCAGAGGATCAGATGGCAGCTCCACTGAAAGCAAACAGCCGCCTTTCCGAGGGAGTAAATATTTCGCAACGTGTTACTTCAGTGTTATTTATTATGAACATATTTTCCCTTTTATCCGGGGATTTGCCAACTCTTTGGAGCTGTCACAAAACCTTGCCGCGGCCTCGAGGAGGGCTGTGCCTCTCCTACCCCACCCCTGCCGTTTTGAGGGGGAACTCGGAGAAGTTTCGCTCAGCCCCAGCTCCCCTCCGGCAGAGGAGGGTGGTTTGCAGGAGCCTGGGATGCCTGAGATGGGAGATTCAGTTCAAGCAGTGGGTTCTGTACTGGAGGGAGAAGGTGAGGACCAGTCTGCCCCACGGGACAGTGTCCCAGGGGGGTTTGGGGCAATGTGTTAGAGGAATGGGCAAAACACAACGAAGGGAGTTGCTCTTTCTTGTTGCCTGTCTTGTCGCTTAAAGCTGATGGAGGGAGCAAAAGGGAAGATCTCGTGTAGCGGAAGGTGCTGGAGGAGGAGTGGGTGAGGGAAACATTAAGACAAGACCCAGGAGAGGACTATCTGTTCCTGGGT
This sequence comes from Apaloderma vittatum, assembly GCF_000703405.1. Lineage (NCBI taxonomy): Eukaryota > Metazoa > Chordata > Aves > Trogoniformes > Trogonidae > Apaloderma > Apaloderma vittatum. The sequence goes on from NW_009721243.1 coordinate 97,629, forward strand.
GGGGGAGAAAATGAATTCAAGTCTTTAAAGGACCTGATTGATCTTCATTAGCCTGTGACTCCTGTCTGGCTGTGGGAAACTGCTGCTGGACTTCATGGGGCTGGGATGGTGCGAGGTCCTGCAGCCCCAGGCTGCTTCTCTGGATATGTGCTCTTTTGTGGCATCGTTTATTCCCTCCTTCAAGGATTGAGGAAGCTGGTCCCCTCCATCCAGGGGAGGACCCGGGATAGAGCACAGGAACAGCTCTCGGGTCCTTTGCCCAGGTCAGAGCCAGCTCTGGGAGGAAAAAAGCCGCGGGCATTTATCAGGAGGTGCAGGGAGCAGAGCCGGGTGTGCTCGGCCAGCTCTGCTGCTTTGCAGAGAGATCACACACAGAATCACAGAATGTCAGGGGTTGGAAGGGACCTCAAAAGATCATCTAGTCCAGCCACCCTGCCAGAGCAGGGGCACCTACAGTAGATCACACAAGTACTCATCCAGGTTGGTTTTGAATGTCTCCAGAGAAGGAGACTCCACACCCTCCCTGGGCAGCCTGGGCCAGAGCTCTGTCACCCTAACAGGGAAAAAGTTTTTTCTAATATTTTTATGGAACCAGTTTTGGAGTTTATGGACAGTTTTGGAGCAAAGCCATGTCCTCTATGGTATCTGACTCTACTCTTCAGTATAACGAGCTGGGAAAAAAGAATATGAAGTAATAATCATAGAGCAAGAGGGTACGTCGCTGCAGCCAGCCCCATCCCGTGGGGCTCAGTTCTCCGTGGGATGAGCCTGTGCTCCCCGCAACAGTCAGCTGGGATTTCCAGCAGCCAAGGAGGCTCCCCAGGAGCTGGGTTGTGCCCCGACCGTCTCCGGGCAGGCTGTCTAAGCAGAAGCATTATTACAGAAACAATGAGAACTTGAAAGTGTTTCTTTCTTTCTTCATTACCTTCTTGCATTACCTCCCTCTTGCCTGAGCATCCAGGTGCTCATAATTGGCCACACATCAGAGCAGCAGCGAGTGTCTCAGCCCTGACCTCGCCGCCACAATTTGGGATTTCTGCTTAGCCAGGAATTAGCTGGGACGGAGAGTCCTCCTGGTCCTCCTGGGCTTGTGTGTGAAGGGCTCTGGAGGTAGAGCAGCAATGACCCGCCGTGGTTCGATGTATGAGGAAGCCATCGCGGGGTGTTCCCTTTTGTTTTCAAGACTCCTTGGCTCTTGTCTTCACTAGAAAATTAGACCTTGTTGGAACACGACTTTGCTTCAGCGTATTAATTACTCGGATGATTAAGATAGGTCAGCAGTTAAGGGTAGACAGGCACGGTCATGCTCAGCATAACGTCAGGTGATGGGAGTTAATCCTGCGATTCCAGTAAGATTCACTTGGGACCAGGTGGCATAATTAGGACCAACTAAATCTTTTTTTAGTCGAATTTGGATTTTACTGGGAAATCAAATTTTCTCCAAACAGAGAGGAGTTTCTAATTCATGCCTTTTTTTCCCCCTTTATGGCAAAACGGAAACTCCAGGGCCAATTCCAGCCCCAAAACCAGTCTGTGTAAATTCTGAAATGCAGCAGTGATCCGTGTCTTTCTGCACACTTGGAGGTGGCCTCATCGCAGACCTGGCCTTTGATGGCCCCGGCCAGTGTCACCTCTGTCACCAGACCTCCTGGGCTGGACCCGTGGGGCCCCCAGCCCCCTCGCAGCACACGGCTCCCGCGGCCGCGCTCCTTGGTATCCCGTGGAGGCTGTCATTAGCGTTTCTCAATCAACGCTTTCTCGTTAGTGACTGGGGCCAGTTGGGAGCTTTGAATGAAGGTGGAGCCGAGCCAGAAAAAGATCCTCTCCCGAAAAATTATAATGAAAGCAGTAATGGCTGGATCCTTGAGCAATGCCTGCGTATGACAATCATTGTCTGGAGGCTACCTTAATTACGAAAGAGTCTTCTCAGCCTCAGGCTTCATGGTCTTGGTGCCTTTACTCTCTCTTGGGCAATATTTTATTGCTATTGTCCTCAACCTATTTCATATTAAGTTCAGAGTGTCTGAAAGTTATATGAAATATATGTTTGGTTTGTATTCTATTTGCACGAATCTCTTCTTTTTTGTTTGTTTGCTTTTTTGTTTTGTTTTTTTAATGGTATCTGGAAGCCTAAAGCTGGGATTATCTCAAGGATTATAGGAGAATTAGGCACCCAAAGCCAATTGATTTTTCACTGCGAATTAGCCAAGTGCATTTGGAGGGCTGAAGAGTTTGGTCTGTGCTCATGGCTTCAGGTCCACCTCGTACCTTCCTGCTAAAGGGACCTCAGCCCCGCTCAGCTGGCCTTAAAAAGGTGCCGAAGCAGGAGCAGTCAGTAAGAAACTGCAGGTATGCGGAGGTAGACGTGGCCCTGAGACATTAAACTGCCTTTGAAAATCTCCTTCTGGCTCCCTTAGGCTCTTTCGAAAATGCCACTCTAAGTTACCATCAATTTCGATAATTAAGCACTGATTTAATTTTAGAGTAACAATAATTGTGAACATTTTCCAACCCAAGCACCTTAAATTAGACACGCAGATCCGAGCGCTGGCAGGGGATCAAAGCGGAGCGGCGTGATTTTCGGAGATGCTGAGCACACGCAGCTCTCGCTTGACAGTGTTGGAGGTTGCGCTCGGGACTTCAGAAAAACCAGCCCATTTGGGCTTGATCCCCTGCCAAGCTCGGAGTGCTCAGCGTGCGTTTCAACACCTTGCTTTAGGCACCTCAAATTAAAAAAAAAAAAAAAAAATTAAAAAAAAATCTGGCTGGGAGTTTTACACTAGTTTTCCCCTGGCGGGAGTGAAAGCAGAGGACGAGGAAAGTGCTGGAGTCCTGTCGGGGCGTGTCGAGGGATGTCACCAGCATCTTCGCTGACAACTATCAGGCAGGTTAATTCTGGGATGTCACCAGCATCCTCACTGACAACAACGGGGCAGGTTAATTCTCCGAGTCCCCTTCCCTGGTCCTGCCTCCCTCCGAGAAGGGACTCCTGCATCCCACGGCGGCTTTGGGGTGGGGTTTGGGACCTCCTGGGTGCCAGCGAGGTGCTACTGCTCCTGGGCAAAGGCGGAGACCCCCTTGCTGGGGCGTCCCACCTGGGGAGGGACTCGCCCGTGTCCCGCTCTCCGTCTCGGGGCCCACGGACGAAGCTTTGGGCTGGGGGGTCATTGCTGGGGCCAGGCAGGGCGGCGGGACCCTGGTGTGGGGACCTGTCTGGGTCCCTGCTGAGGCTCGGCAGGGTGAGGAGCCTTGGCGGACATCAAAGCTGTGATTAAGGCAATACTTTAATCGTATCTCCGTGCCTCATTACTCGTCCTGCGCCTTTGATGAAGGCTTCACCTCCCCGTGCTCTCCCCACTCCCAGCCGCACCCTGAACGAGTGCTTTTGCTTTATTTTTAGCAGTGACTTGGAAAATGCTGGGGCTCCTTTTTTCCTTTCGTTCATTCCCCCCCTTTTTTCCCCTCTTTCTTTCCTCCTTTTTTCCTTTTTTTTTGTTTTATTGAAGGTTCATGGAGGAGCTCTGTGTCTGTCCCAGCCCCTCCAAACCCCGGGCAGCCGTTAAGGGAACATTCACACCTATTTTCCTTGCCTTGTCTCCCCTTTATTCTTATGAAGCTCTCATTGATTATTGCCCTTAAATTCCTCAGTCCGGTCATAGATAAAAGGATAACCACTTCAAAGCAAAGTGTTAAGAGTTTAACCTCGAGCTAAAAGAGTGGACAACAAGGTAATTGAGGGTAATAACTGATCACAGACCTACTTTCAAAGGCACATGCAAGCCTCACTTTCAGATGGCTTTAATTTTATTAACATTTGTAGCAGCTCTAGATGCTTTTGAATCATTACAAACTTCAAAGCTTGAGGTAACACTCCAAATGGAGAACCCGACACCAGGTTTTTTGTTCGGACCCACATCATATTGATAGTCTCTGTTGCAAGCGTGTAACATCTCCTCTCAAACTATAAAAACCTAGATGAAAAAATGTTGCCAATAGAGAAGATCAAAGCCTGAACCTCCCTTTGAGTGATCCCAAAGAAGTCAAAACAGAAAACAACATGGGGGGAAAAAAATACATATCTATATTATTCTGTCTTGCTCCATATTTAAACTTGTGTGCGGAGGTGGATGGGGAATTCTCTGAGTTTTATCAAACTGTTTGGCTAATCATCTGTTTCTCTTTGGGCATTTAGAGCTGGCCCTTTTGCTGTCCATGTATGACACATTTACAGCCAAGAATTTGGAAACAGCACATGATGGAACAGCCCTGACTCAGCTGGGTGGGGAGCCGCGCGAGGTAAACGTAAAATAACACATTTATAAACTGAAAACACAGGAACTAAAATCAAAATTATAAAAGAAGGAGAGTCCTCCCATCTCCAGCCCCTGGCAGTTGCAGCAAAATGAATTGTCTGTCGATGTCAAGCTGTTTTACAACCAAACGGGTCTCACAGCACCGGGTCAGCGGGATGTGCCCGTGGTCCCCCCGGGTGGCTCCTCCTGCCTTGTCCCAGCTCGACCCTTCCTGGGGCCACCTGCTGAATCAGCCCCAGGAGTTGATCCAGGGTATAAGTAGCCTTTTTCTTCTTTTCCTTTTCCTTTTCCTTTTCCTTTTCCTTTTCCTTTTCCTTTTCCTTTTCCTTTTCCTTTTCCTTTTCCTTTTCCTTTTCCTTTTCCTTTTCCTTTTCCTTTTTTTCTTTTTCTTCTTCTTTTTCTTCTTCTTTTTCTTTTTCTTTTTCCTCTTCTTTTTCTTCTTCTTCTTCTTTTTCTTCTTCTTCTTCTTCTTTTTCTTCTTCTTCTTCTTCTTTTTCTTCTTTTTCTTTTTCTTTTTCTTTTTCTTTTTCTTTTTCTTTTTCTTTTTCTTTTTCTTTTTCTTTTTCTTTTTCTTTTTCTTTTTCTTTTTCTTTTTCTTTTTCTTCTTCTTCTTTTTTCTTTTTTTCTTTTTTTCTGGCGCAGGGAGGGTTATTTTTAACTGGGTGAGCTCCCTGAGCTTTCTCAATGAAGGGGGTGGCCCAAAGAAATGGGCTGTCCCTGCTGCCAAACCCTCTCCCCGGAAAGCTGCAGCTTCAGGCCGGGGGCGAGGCTCGATGCAACCCCATGCAGGCAGGGAGAACCTCCCCAGCCTCCTAAAGTCATCAGGAGCAGATAAATCATTTGGATATATATACATATTTTTAGTGGTTTACAGCAGCATCCAGCAGGTTTTGAACGGGTGTAATCCTTTCCTCCCGGTTTGCAGCGGTGTCGCAGCAGAGAGAAGTGTTTGGGAGATGATTTTGGTTTTGGTGCCTTCCAGGATGAGAGGCTGGGTTTGAGCCCAGGGTATTGAACAGCATCTCAGCTCCTGGATGGGCTGTTCCAGTGGTCCTCCCACCTCAGCCCACCCTGGCTCAAAACCTTCCAACTGCTCCAGCTTGGAAACGCAGAGCTGAACCATCAGCAGCTCCGCTGGTAAAACTGTTGAAGGCAAGAGCTGGATGCTGATGAACGCCAGGTATCTGGCCCACGGGATTTTGCTGGTTTACTTGCAGCCCCACCTCACAGATCAACGCTTCCAGTGTTGTCTGGTGTCGGGTCAATCACAGAAGAGTCTCATTATCCGTGTTCACCTCAAGACCAGACGTGTAACATGCATAAGCTTGTGGAATCTGCCTACTTCTAAATGCATTGAATAACTTTGTGTTTTTAGCCTGCACTGATACTACATTCTTTACGAACTGAAATCAATTTAATACAAGCTGTTCTCTCTGTTTGCATGTTAGGTATCTGTTTGTGTAATGAAAGGACAATGGTATATTGGTTAAAGCGATGGAATTTATGTTATTGTCTGAAGTTACAGCTTGCATAATAGGCAGATATTTCAGCATTTCTGCTGTGCTTTTCATGAGTCTATTATCAATTGCACAGACAGGGCAGATAAATGGGACCCGGCGCTAAAACACATGTTACAAAGGCCCAAGGCAAGCCTTGGCTTGCAGACCCAGATCTGTACAAAATGTGCTCAGAAATCGCTGCCTCGGTTGTCTCCGTCTGCTGGCACCCGTGCCACGCCATCCTCGGGGCGGGCGTCCCACCAGCATGTCCTTAAAGCTTGGCAGGAGGAGGTGGATCAGGAGGTGCCTCATTTTCTGACCATCGTCCCCAGCTCACTTTGGTGGTAGGGCCACAGCGGTGCTTTCGTTTGATTTAACCAAGCAGGCACGCCAGTGGAGACCACAGTCATCCTCACTGTTGCAAACCCCTATTTCTGTAATGGCATTCCCAAGCGAAACCCTCCGCGCATGATTAAGACCATCGGAATGTTCTCCTTTCGGCTTGCAAGGGGCTTGTGTGGAATCTCTCGTTTACGTTAATGAGAGTTACACACACAGAGGTAAATAGACCCATAAATATATCCCTACCAAAATCATCAGAACCAGTATTTTCTCTAGACTGGAAATCCTGCAGCAGTGTAGTTGCCCTGGTGACCCTCACAACCTGACCCTGCATTAGCTGCAGGAATATTTCAGCTTTTACTGCTTTCTAGGAGATTTTAGAGCTTCCCCCAGGTGGAAATGTTCACATTATGAAACAAACTCATCTCAGGAAGAAGCAGCTGGGACATAGGAGGTGACAGCAACCTCCTGCTCCCCTTGGTGCCTCCTGCCATGGCCACTCCCCCCGTCAGGATCTCCTGCTGCATCATCACTAATGAGCTGATCTGTGTTTTCTTATTAGAAGACCTTAGAGGGGGACATGGGGCACATGAAGGGGAATGTGCTGGTCTTTTCCAGTGCAATAATAGCAAGCTGGGAGCTGCTTCAGTCCCCAGAGGACCCTCATGGGGTGGGTTGTGTCTTGAAGTGGAAGGGCTCTTGGAGGAACAGAAGGACTGTGGGGAATGAGCATCCTCACAAACGTATGAAGAAGGAGAGGGAGGAGTTGTCAGTGGTGATGTGAAAGCACCAGGAATATGATCTCAGGGTAACAGGTGACTCAAGTTAACTTTGTTTTCAAATTAACAAAAAAAAAAGGTATTTTAATTTCAGCCACGTTGGAAAGAGACGGAGAAGCTCAGAACCTGGTTTCAGTGACTGTAGCTGGGGACTGCAGGCTTGGGGATGTGGTTTAACAGCAGGTCGGTGTCTCCCCATTTTCAGTGGCAAACGAGGTTCCTAGTTTGTTATGGGGAGAAAGGAAACTGTGTGAGTGATTTCCAGGCTTCTATGAGAGGATTAGAAAGTGTAACTAGCAAAAGGAACAAAGATTAAAATAATATTTTGATGGTCTCACCCATGGCCTCATGATTTCTACTAAAAAGAAAAAAAAATCATTGATGACTCTTAATGAAACCTGTCTAAACAGTCATTTTTTGGGTCTAGTCTGATGAGAGGTTGGCCTCACACTTATTGAGCTTCTCCTACGTTTAATGAAAAGGGGGAACAAAGATGCCACTATTACTTGTTTAACCTTTCTTAAAAGGATTACGGTGAATGTTCCCACGGTGGAAGAAAACACCTTCTCATAAAATCAATAGGGCTTTGGCAGAGGAAGATATGATCTACTTTAAAAAAAAAAAAATTAGATAAACTGGGAGAAGTGCAATCTGATACTAGATGAAACAGCACCAAAAATTTGCACTTTGTGCTCCTGGGGCAGAAAAGGTTCGGCAGACCCAGTGCCACAACAGCCAGGCAAAACTCTCCCAAGGAGCATCCAGGGATTTGCTTGAGAGCAGGTGGCTCCGTGGGAATAAATATGTTTCTGGATGTTGCTGCCCCTCTAGAGAGAAGGGCTGGCAGCTGGGGATATGTTGTGCCCCAAAAGCACAAGATCGTTTTTTTTTTATTCTAGTTCTAGAAAATTATGTGGAGAATTGTGTAAATGCTCCTGATGTGGTGGGTCAGGTCCTGCAGCACAAATCCCGACGGCCATTCCATTGCTGGTTTGGACGAAGGTGTATGTTAGAGGTGACTTTGAGGGCTCTTCCTTTGGTTCAAGGCAATGAGGTAGAGCTTAGTAGGTGGCCTGTCTCCATCAACCTGCCAGAGATGGCTTTGGTGAAGAAGAAATCCAACCAAAGAGCATTTGTTGTCTTTTGGGGACTGTGCTGATTTTCCCTATGTTGATGGAAAGTCCCAGGCCGTGTGTAGGGATTTTGCTGATTATTATTATTTTTTTTTAGAATTAGCTGTCCACCATTTCCTCTTTTAACTACAAAAATCTGCCTTCTGGTTTCTTTCGGGTTGACGTTTGCTCTGTCTGATAGATACTAGGGATGTTCTCAGTGCTGTTCCCAGCATCGAAGGGGCTCAGATACAGGACCTGGTTGTGCAGCTCTTTGTGTCCAGAGTACTCCAGTGACTTTGGGGGCCAGGTCTGCACCTGAGGACCCAGTGCACAACATGGGGAGGCTTTCACCACGCAAAGTCTCCTCTCTCCAGTCTGTGTTTCATATCTGGAAATACAGGCATTCTTGAAAAAAACCCAACTAAATGGGTTTTTTTTCAGACTCAGTACTGGTCCAGCTCATGAGAGGCAGGGTGGAGGCATCATCCAGCTCCTGACAGCACCGTGAGGGCTGGAGCCTCATACCCCTCAATATCCTCCTTGATACTAAGAATTCAATGTATAGGCAGAAACAAACCAAAACTGGCATAATTTTATGGTACTCAACTTTGACAGTGCCCTGCCAAAAATAGTGTAAAGGGTTTGGTTTGGGTTTTTTTTTTTTCCCCCTGGAAGTGAAGAGTTTGATTTGACTTTGTGATCTAAAAGTTTTCCACTGGTCAGGAAAGCCTATTCACTCGTAACTGTTGTCTCTCCTCCTGCTTTTTCCGTTATTGTCATCCTTTAAGAGCTGTGTGAATCGGGATATGCCGGGTCCTGCTAGGTGGGGGATGCCCAGCAGCAGGCAGGGCTCGAAGCACGCTCTGCCAGCCGAGCAGGCACCCAGCGGCATGGCAAGGGTTAAATTTCATGCTGCAGCTGCAAACCCCAATTTCTTTATTTCCTGTTAATGACATTATTGCCTACATAAAACCATCGGAACATGTTTCTTTCATTTGTTTAATTTCAAATTCTGAGCACACTAGCTGGAAACTATGTTTAATAGTTAAACTCAAAACATTTGGATTTCCTCTCCTCGCTGAGATTTGCAGCGAGTACACTTCATACTTAGTTGACTTGTTAAGTAACCATTTTTACACAGCTATAGAAGCCAGCCAGAAAACAAAAAGGATTATATTGCGGAATCAAATCACATCAGTTCAGGCTAGTAGCACATCGTACATTTCACTTCCTCCGCAGTCGTGCCAAGATGCCATCAGACCCAACTTGTTACCAAGCTGGCCATGCTCTCTTCTAGGAGCGTCCAGCCTTTGCAGAACAGGAGCCAGCACACCCCGCGTGCTCTGCGCATGCTGAAGGACTTCCCTGGGCATGCGTGGAAAAAACGTTCCCGTTTCCATGAAAAAAAAGGCTGGAATCTACTTCAGGCCTTGCTAGCACTGACGTTCCCATCACCTGCCTGTGATTCTCCTGCAGAAGCTCACGTGCCAGGTTCTTGCTGCCAAGTGCTCTCTGGGCAAAGGCAAAGTGGGAACGTACGTGGATCCAAACCATCTCATTTGAAGGGGAATCCTTAAACCTGAACCTATTGGGCAGGTAAAGATCCAAGCTGCCAGAGACATGTTGCCTGTTGATGATTTATCAAACTGCTACAAACTCTGGGATTTAGCCCCCTCAGGGTGATGGACACCTACAGCAGTTGTGTAAAGCTTGACTGCTTGCGTGATGGAGTCTCTAAAAGTCACTTCATCAGCACTCAGGGGATTAGTGCATGGAGAACTCCAATGGAAAATGGGTTTTAAATCACTTTAGATTCAGATTCTCCTTGGCACATGTATACTGTGTATGAAGCAAGCCCAGAATTAATATTACGTCTAGCAGAAGAGAGAGCAGAGATGGAGCAAGAAGGAACGTGGCCCTGAATGAGACGCTCCAAGGAGTTATCGCCCAGTCCTGACAAGAGGACCACACTCAGTGCCTCTGCCATGGCATCACAGACATGTTCCTAGTGCTCAATTTTCCATGACAAAAATCCCTATTTGACTAAAAAAATTCAGTAGGACCTGGCTGTTGCCTTCAGGGGTGTTGTCTTTGAAGAGCTCAGCTGCTAGGAGAATACATAGCAGGGCTGGATACCCTCGCCGTGGTGTTTGCACCCCTTACACCCAGCCATGCAGTTGCCCACCAGAGGTCTTGTAGACCCCATCTCCTACCAGTTACTTAAACGAGAAGCCAGCAGAGAAAGCGATGTCTTGTTCTCGAGCTGTGAGGATAGAGTTGTGGAAAAAATAAGTCGTGGGAAGTTGGTCGTAAATATCGTCATTTGCCTCTTTTGCCCCCACCCTCTTTTCAATCCCTGTTCCGTGCAGGTGAAGGAAGCAGTTCAGAAATGTTAATAGATAGCAAAGTGCTTATGTGTGTTTTATCAGCTCGCATAGAACGGTTAATGCTGATACGGCGCGCCTTTTAAGTCTTAAAAAATCTGGCCAAGCGTGTGCAGATAGCAGGGAGTGCGCTGAACAAAACATCAAGGAAAAAAGTCTGTAGGGGGGAATGGAAATGTTAAAAGGATTATAGGAAGAGAAAATGTATTGGACTTATCTGGCAATACTCGGTAACAAAAGTATGCCGGTTTATGAAATGAACTTCAAATCCCATAAAACTAATTGTGTGTTTTCTTGTCTTATTTTTAAGTATTTCTGGCAGCGCCTTTTTCCCCCACTGCAAAAGCGTGTCTGCATGGGGATAATACTCGGTGCTTGCAGTATACAGAGAGATTACACAGCCGATTGGTTTTATACCTCTTACGCTAATGATGTTAAACTAGTTTATTAAAAAAAAAAAAAGAAAAAAAGAAAAAAAAAGGAAGAATAACTTCAAAGGTTCACATGTGGGTTGCAAACCTCTCATGTCTGCTATATACAGGGCCTTCCTCTTAGTTTGATCAAGACTGTTCCCAGCACTTCTGCTGAAATACTTGCGAGCCTTTGATCTCGTTATCAACATGACCACCAGCGAGAGCACCGCCGCTCGCTGCGCGTGTGACAGAGCGGGTGACGTCAGTCGCCGTCGCTGACTAACGCCGCTTTGGGGTTCGGCTTGTGCTGCTGCACGGGTCCTCCTTGGGCTGCGCTTATCGCAGAGGAGCCTTCCCGCCGGGAAAATGACTGATAGCCCGAGACCTCAGCCCGCCACGGCCATGCCTTCCGCCGAGGCGGGGGGAGTAAACAGAGCTGCTCGCCCTCCTCTTGCTTGGCCAGGGAAGGGGACGCAAAGGGATGGAGCGGGAGGGAAGAGGTTGGAGGGGTCTTACTGAGGGGGTTAGATTTGGCCCCATGTGGGGGCTGGCGAGAGGTGGGCATGGAGAGGAGAGAGCTCAGCTCGCTCACTTTGTCTTTCCTCCGTGTTTTCCATCAGTGTCCGTGTGATCTCACCGCGGTTTTAGCAGAGGAAGCGCCTTTGAGGTGCATTAGTCGAAGCAGCGTCGGGTGGCAGCAGCATGCTCGGGGCGGCGGGGGCTGCCCGGGGTCTGGGTGGCACCTCTTGGTTTCTGCTTCGGTGTTGTCCATAGGGAAGGCGCTTCCCTGGCCCTGGGTGTGTCCCTGCACACAGTGGTGGGCACACCGTTGAGCTGTGGTATAGGACTTGTAGGTCACCAACAGCACAGCCTAAAATTTAGGTGTCACTATAATTTGCTGAGGCTGTTAGGTCCGATTGTGCTCCTCTGTCTTCTCCATAAGGCCACATACGGGGACATCCCCAGAGCCTTAACACTCCTGGCGTCTGACCTCATTTTCTGCAGGGAGACAATGACCTGGAGGCATCTCTTCCGGAGCAAGACACCAGCAAGACACCTGCCCCGTGGGCAGAGAAGGCAGCAATGGAGCTGGGTTTGCTGGTCAGGCTGTTGGGCTGTTGCGTTGGAAGCCCAGGGAGTGTGCCTGGGACATCTGTCAGCACTGAGAGCGACGCTCTCACCCCAGCACTTCAGTCCTTAATGGCTCCCACTGCGTTTTTTCTTTCCTACTTTTCTTTTTTTTTTTTTTAAACTACCTGCTCTAAAAAAGCTCTCAAACAAAAAAGAAAAAGAAAAAAAACCCCCTCTTTATTATGTAGCTTCACTGTGAACTGACTCTTTTCATCTAAAATTATTCCTTTTTGGTGCCACAATCTGACTTCAAGCTTCTTTGCACTGCCTGTGAACATGATCTATAGCAGCAGCCAGCAAGGAGAGGATGTGTCTGGCCTTTGCAGCGGCACCGCGAGGGCATGAGCACGGCTGGGTGACGTGGCCCCGTTCGGCTTTTTGCGGTCATTTTCTCAAGCATCTACTGAATTTTTATCCAGAACGCAGAAGGGCTAACAAATAAAATATAAACAGTTAATTTTCCTTCTGTTCAGCCTGGGAATTCAGGTTCAAGTTTAGACTGGAAAATCAGAAGGAAATTCAAAGATATTCTGCTTTCTTGATGACTGCAGCTGCTACCTGAACACAGAGATTCCCTGTAGATCTACGAACAAGGACTTCCAGAAACTGATAAAGATGAAGAAAACTCTGGAAGACCTTCTTGTACCTGCCACCGCCTGCCTAGTTCATCAGATTGCTTTCAAATCTCAGGCACTACGTGACTCTTCCCCGTTGGCAGGAGGAGAAAATAGACTCCCCGACTGGACACACGGAAAATGAACGGGGCCACCGCGGCTTTGGGGAGGACAAGCTGCTCCGCGGGCACTTCCACACAAAGCCACGTCCCCAGGCGCTTGCCCTCCTCTAATTTCGTTCCCAAAGCATCCCTTTTTTGGTGACTGTCATAACGAGGATGGCGGGCGAGGCAGGTCTTCGGGTGAGCTGCTCTTACGCACGTGCAATGCCGAATAATGCCGTAAATTAAGTACCTGGCTGGGTGACTCGCTTGCTTGGTGCCCTCCCAGGGCATCGGTGCAGGGCACAATTATTGCACAATGGCACTTGGAGTAGAGCAGTTGGCTAAATGACGTTTTTATGAAACATAATGAATGATACTTAATGAGATTTTCTTCCAAAGTGGGAAACTCCTTCAGACTGCATTACCATTTCCTGTGCTATAGCAGTCAACAGGACTGGGAGATCTCTTCATGCCAACGTCGTTTCAAAGCGAGTTCAAGGTGTGAGTAGCAGGAGGTGATCGATCAGCCGCTGGTGGTCGGAGGTCCTGGGCTGGAGGTGCTCCCTCTGTCACCATTGCAAGGGGCCCAGTGGGCACAGGGGGTTCGCTCTCCCAGGAGAGGATCACGTTGTATGGCCCAGTCGCATCTGGCTTAGTGGAATGTCCACACTTGGCATCATTGGCAGCAAAAATATTAGTGACTCTAATAATTCATAACTGCTCGTTGTGCTTAGAAACGGCTTTTACTGCTCAGATCGTGCGTTTGGCAGAAAGTTTGCTTTCTGTGCCCAATGGTAGCCATTCCCAGGCCCGAAAAAATGGATAATTGGGCAGCAAAAACAAATTCACCCACATGTTATTTTGTATTATTAGCCCAGGTCGTCCAGTGCAGGCACCTGGCAATGTGCACGGGGAGCTCCTCGCCGCCGTGCCTGCCCCTCGGATGGATCCAGCCGTCCCGGAGCTGATGAAATTGCAGCTTCAAAGGCCACCACATCCAGGGCCACCGTGACACACAGCCTCTTCGGTGTTTTGCTTGCCATCTCCATGGTTTGAGCAGGGCCTAGAGGAGCAAGAAATGGGGAGCTCCTCAGCGTGTGGCAAAGCTGTCTGGTGATGGCGCAAACTTTTTCAATGAAGCCGCTTTTTTCAGCGTCGGTTTGGTGAGAAGGGAGAGGCGTGGGTTTACGGCCACGACTCCGGGTTCTGTCATCCTGTTCAGGATCGTGACGGCACTGAGCCCCACTGCCAGCCCAGGTGTGGGGAGACACGGATCTCCTTGCGTCGTGGTGCCTGCGGTGGTCCCTGCCGAGGGGCTCAAGGAGTGGGGGGTACCAGCACGTAGGGTCTTCTGCTGACGTGTGGAAGTGCTTGATCCCAAGGTCTTTGCTCAGGGATGTGGCAGAGAGGATCCGTTTGGGGCCTCTAGATCTGTGATCTAGGAATTCATACCGATAATAATGACATAAAGCAGAGCTTGGCTTGAGAATCTCGCGCTGCCCCGCATCCATCCTGCTCTGCCACTCGGTTTGGGGCTCTGTGCCCGGTCGTGGAGCTCGGGTGCGTTTGCTGCTCGCCAGGGAGAGGGAAAAGGAGCTGCGGGGCCAGGGTGAGCGCCAGGAGGGCAGAGCCCAGGGTGGGCTCCGCTGTGGTGGGAACCACTGAGCCCCCACATCCAGCCTCAGAGCAAGATAGGGGGGAGGGCAGGAGGCACTTTGGATCTGGAGAACAGGTTTGGGGGCCAACCCCTAATTAAAACCTTTTGTATGAAGTTAAAAAATAATATATTCCTGGTCTGTTTAATATTTAACAGATGGGGGGTGGGGGGACGTGAACACAACTGTGCAGACAGAGTTTTGCTGGTGTGCCAGTTATATCGCGATCAGATATTGTTTAATCAGTATGCAGAGCGAAAACATGCCTTCGGATTATTTATTTAAA
>NW_009721244.1:0-281 GCF_000703405.1 Apaloderma vittatum
GGAAGGGTGGAAACAAGCTCCGGCGGGGAAGGCGACAGAGGTGAAAGGCGACCGTGGCACCTGTGATGTCACCCCTGGGGTGAGGGACAACCCGCATGCTCGTGTGTCCCCCCAGTTTAGTTTGATTTCCAGCTCCAAGCCCCAAATCTCCCACGAGAAGAAGCTCCCACGGGAAGGGGCTCACGTGGCCGGACCGTGGCTAATGCAACCGGACCGTGGCTAACGCAGCCGGACCGTGGCTAACGTGGCTGGCCTTGAAGCCCAACCATCCCCACCCCCCA
>NW_009721244.1:360-2629 GCF_000703405.1 Apaloderma vittatum
TGTCAGGAAACACCGTAAATCCGCCTCCTTGGGGAAAACGCGGCTGAACCCGGCGGCAGCTCCCGGGTCAGGTGCAACACCGTGTCCCGGTGAGGAAAGGACATTTTAAGCCATTTTAAGGCATTTTTTTTGGCCGCAGTTTATGGAACAAGAAGCCTTTTGTCCGCTCTTGACGCTATCAGGAGTTATTTTTAGGCTGATGCCTGCACTTGTTGATGTTTTCGCGTTTATCGTAAGTCGGCCGTGCTGCTGTCTTCAAAGGCCGAGCAGGGACAGGGAGGAAATCCTCACGATGTCCCTTGTGAGGGACATTTTTGCCCTTGGGCTGAGGCCGGCAGCACTCACTCGGCCTGATACCGGTTTATTCCTCAAGCTGGGGAGTTCCCCGAAGCCCTAAAAGTTCCTGAAAACCCCATGAGTTCCCCAAAGCTGTATAAGTTCCTAAAAACTCTCAAAGCCCTAAAAGTTCCTAAAACCCTTAGAAGTTCCTCAGAGCCCTAAAAACACTTTAAAGGCCTAAAAGCTCCTAAAGCCCTTTAAGTTCCTAAATACCCTTAAAGTTCCTAAAAGCCCTAAAAATTCCTAAAAAGCCCTAAAGGTTCCTAAAGCCGTAAAAGTAAAAAACCCTGTAAGTTCCTCAAAGCACTAAAATCTGCTAAAGCCCTAGAAGTTCCTGAATATCCTTGAATTTCCTAAAAGTACTTTTTCCTAAAAGCTGTAAAAATTCCTAAAAGTTCCTGAAAACCCTAAAAGCTCTCAAAAAACTTCCTAAAAGCCTTAAAAATTCCTAAACTCCCAAAAAGTTCCTGAAAGACCTAAATGCTCCTACTTCCCAAAAAATCCTAAAATTTCCTAAAAGTTCCTAAAAGCCCTTAAAGCTCCTAAACCCTAAAAGCTCGTTAAAGCCTTAGAAGTTCCTAAATACCCTTTAAATTCCTGAAAGCCCTAAAGATTCCTAAAAGCCCCAAAAGCCCACTCCCCCCGACACTTCCTAAAAGCTCCCAAAGCCCTGAAAGTTCTGAAATATGCTTAAAGTTTCTGAACGCCCTAAACCTTCCTAAAACCTTGCAAATCCACCCCCCAAAAAACCCAAAAAACAACTTCTAAAAGCTCCAAAAACCTCCATAATTACAGGTTTTCTCTGTCAGGCAGCGATAACAACGACTCTGCAGGTGCCAGGGCTGTAAAACCCAACCGTAGGGAGAGCAATAAACCTGACTTAATTATTCAGGCTCGGCTTAGCAAATAAACCGGCGATGACATCAGGGGAGTCTGGGGCAACATTAGTCCCTGGAGGTATTTGCATGAGCACTGAGGATGCTCCCGTGGGATGCAGGCTCTGGACTAGGCTGCTCCTGGTGCCCAGGACGGAGCTGAGCTCTTCCCCCAGCCTTCCACTCCCGAAAGGAATTGGTCTCTTCCTTGGTTCCTTCTTTTGCCCAAATTTGGAGGATTTGCAATAATTCCAGAGGTTTGCCCCTGGAGCTTGAGGGCAGCAGTGATGCCAAGATGTCTTTTTTGAGGTTAAAAAAAAGAGGCACAACCGGCTCCGGCAGCACGGCACCAGGCTCCTGCCCGATAAGGACAAGGTCACCAGGATGGTTTCTCCTTGGGGAGGTTAGATGGGCTGAGTCTGCCTTCTCCTGCCCACAGTCCCCCTGGGGCTGGGTGAGCACAGAGGGGTGGTGGGAGGTTGGATCCCACCTTCTGCTCCCAGGGGACCTCAGGGGGTGCTTCCACCCTGATCCTGGCACAGTGTGTGGGGTTGGGAAAAGTGCCTCTTCTGCTCCTCGTCACCAGCAATGGGCTCAGCTCCCCAGGGATCACCATGTCTCACTGGTCCCCAAGGGGACCACCATGTCCCACGAGTATCCAACAGGCTCAGTGCCCCAGGGACCACCATGTCCCACCGATCTCCAAGGGGACCACCATGTCCCACCAGTCCCCAATGGTCTCAGCCCCCCAGGGACCACTGTGTCCCACCAGTTCCCAAGGGGCTCAGCTTCCCTGGGGACCACCCTGTCCCACCGATCTCCAAGGGGACCACCATGTCCCACCAGTCCCCAAGGGGCTCAAGGCCCCAGGGACCACCACCATTCCCTGGGGGTGCCATGTTCTTACTGCCGGGAACAACCAAGTGATTGTTTTCCAAACACCACCGGATACCGGAATAAGGTGTATTCTCGCACCGACGTTGGTTCGTGCGCAGGCACTGGCAGACGCTATGACTCCCGCCCCAAACCCCCAAATCCTGAGATGGGGAGAACGG
>NW_009721244.1:2786-3162 GCF_000703405.1 Apaloderma vittatum
CACAGCTCATCGGCACCGCGCCCGTGAGCCGGGGGCACCGGCTGGCCAGGCTTTTGTCAGCGGGAGGGATGGAAACTCCTCGGCACTGGCCGCCCTTTGTGCAGGGAACAAAGAACAATAGCCAGCGGCTTCCTTCGCTGCCCCGGGAAGCAGCCAGAAAGGGAAACGCTGCTCAGCGGAGATGGGCACGTGTCGCCCCACAAGGCTGCCCGGTGACGTCCGCTCCCCTGCCACCAGGCCAGAAACGGGCGGCACCGGCGAACGGCACCTCGCTGGGTGCACCCTGCAAAGCTACAGAGTGAGGGGACCCTGCTGTCACCTTGCGAGGATTCATGGCCACGCCTGGTGCACGGGTACCAGGAAAAGGCAAAACCAT
>NW_009721245.1:0-530 GCF_000703405.1 Apaloderma vittatum
GACAAATTATTGAGGAGGTGGTGAGGGGTGGGGGTTGTGGAAGAGAAGGGGTGGCTACGAAATGAAAAGATTCACCAAGTCCGATCTATGTTAACGAATCCATGCTTTCCACCTTCAAATATATGGGAAACAGTAGCACGTTGGAACAACAGATTACAGAGTTAAAATAGATCAGATGAAAATAAGACAAGTAAAGGGAAAAATGATTCATTTAGATCTAAACTCTTGTCTGAGATACATTCTTCACGCAATTTTTGGTTCCTCTGGCTGAACTTGTAGTCCACATAAACTGCTAATTTCCCATGTACTTCCAGGTGCTTTCTACAGCATGTTGGTCACTAGAACCACAGCCAGCATGTTCAGGGAGGATTCCTTAGGGACTCTCTCACTCAAAATACTGTGGCTTGACATTGAGAGGAAGCACTCCAGAAAGCAGCGAGAACCACATAAATAAAATAAATCAATAAAATAAAAAAAGCAAATAGTGGGTTTTCTGGGAGCTATCTATACACTGGGCAGGGTGTTTTTCC
>NW_009721245.1:561-798 GCF_000703405.1 Apaloderma vittatum
GTTCTCCACTCCATGTCCTTGCAGCTGACTACTCCTGCCCAAGTATATGAGTATGAACTCACCTCTTTTCAGTCACACACTATTTTATTAGACCATTTCTCCAGCTTATATTCTAAGCTTTTCCTCAAACTTCCCTGCCTCCAGTTCCAGCTGGCTCTTGAATGCATCTTTGTAGGCATCCTTTCTAATCCATCAGCCAGGTCCACGCTAGATGCACTTGAATGGGGCAAGATCCTT